>NW_009736901.1:0-3807 GCF_000703405.1 Apaloderma vittatum | reverse complement strand
CGTTAAAAGCCACAGAAAGAGGTTTTGGCTTCAGGCACGAGAAAAGAATCGGTTTTAATACCTTCTGCTAATGAAGACAATATGGTTTGGGATTTTTTTTTTTCCCTCAGATGTATATAAAAACATGTTTTTAACCGTTTTGTATAGATTTCATTATAAATAACTGCGCATTTTAAGACTTGGACATATTGTTTAATTGTATATACATCTATCAGCCGAACTGCCCACTTTTTGGTGCTGAAGTACTACTGTAAGTAGGTTTCATCCAAAGTCTAATACAGCTTTTTTTTTTTTTGCGTCCGTCTTACCTTTTTTTTAAGCTGTGATTTTTTACTGTCGATGCTCTTAGTCAGGATTAAATTCCACCTCGAGTAACTCCAAATACAAAAACCTTAAAAATACATTGACCTTGCACGGAATATCCACCTCTGTAAGAACGTGCACTAACCCCTAGATGGTGCTGCTGGTTTTTCTTCTAACCTCTTTTATAAATGAAGTCCCTATGACTTTCGTATGCTTTATTTTCCCCCTTCTTTTTCCTTTTTCATCAACATTAGTTCCAAAATAATGTATTTTATTATCGTGGAGAAGCCCCCCGGTAAATTCAACAAGGGTAAGGGGCTTGGGAAACTATTTTTGCGTCACCTTTTTGTTGGAATTAGGGATTGGGTTGGTTTCTGCTCCACTTAGTGCCAAGGATGGAAGAAAATAATACCTACGAAATGGTTCTGAAGAGCCCGAAGCGGACGACACGGAGTTCTTCTGCCTCGTACCAAATCGTCGTCGTCGTCGTCGTCGCCTGGAGTCTTGCGGTATTTTGAGTGTCTCTGGCGTATCTGGGACCGAAAGGCCACAAGGATATAAAGCAAGGCGAGATTTTTCTTCAGCCCTTTGCCCAAGAACTTTGCTTTAAATTACGACGTGAGGTTGACGAGAACGTGGGTGCTCTCTCCAGCCCAAAAGGGGTGCCCAGAGACGACGTAAGGCAAACTCAGTGCTCCTAGTGCATCAGCTATATCGTTGAGTTCTGGTCCGATTGATTCCTGTGTTTTAGGGAAGGCTTTTGCTTGCATCTTTAGGGATGAATTTACAGCAAAGGTATGAAAAAATCACACTGAGCTGTCTGACAGGGCTTTGAAAGGCACCAAATCTCTCTTCAAAAGCTTCTGGTGTTGCTGCGAGAGGGAATTGTTTTGGGGTTGGCAAATTGAAGCACATGGGGGAGGTATTGAGGGGTCTCATAAGAAATTTAGAAAAAGGACTTTTTTAATCGATATATTCCTTCCTGAAGCTCCTCTCTTGATGCTTTCCCAAATCAAGATGATTTTTTTTTTTTTTTCCGTATTCTCTTATTTAAACCGTTCCAGCCCTTCACCATACAAACACCTTGAATAACAAGGAATCCCCTGGATGTGTTTAAAGGTGGTTCAGATGTGTTGGGGGAGATGGTTTAGGGACCGGCTTTGTAGAGTAGGGCTAATGGTTGGACTCAATCCAACCTGAATGATTCTATGAATATGCGCGACGAGCTAAAATTTCAGGTCCAGATGTTAATTTTTTCCTCGTTACTCCATGTTTGGAGAACAGCTGTAAGAAGACGTGCTCTGAGCTTTCAACCTTCTCCTCTTTTTCATGATCTCTGGGCAACACTTGCCCGTTCCTTGTCCTGCCCTGCGGACGTGTGGATTTTTCATACCTACGCCTGGAATATTTACTTCATCCTCCTGCAGCCACGTGTCGGCCTCACAAACATCACGGAGCTGCTAAAAAGAAAACGTCGGTGTGTAAGATGACGTGAGCATATCCCTTCTCCCTAGTGAGGTGCGTCTTCCACCCTGAAATTAAATTCTTGTCCCTTTTGTGATACAGAAGAGAGGCAAGCGGTGGTGGTGACGATGATCTTCGGTACGAAGAATTGACGGGTAATGGGTTGGTGACTTAGGCAGGGAGGGAATTGGAGAGCAAGTAAAACAGCATTAAAGGGCTGCTTTGAATTCGGCGTTCGAACAAATGTGACTTTTCAGAAAAAAAAGGATGCAAAGAAAGCGAAAGGAAGTCAGAGGAAGCACCGAAAAGTGCCGTCACGGAGGACTGCGTGTTTTCTGGAAAGATTTAACTGCTGGGGTAAAAGTATTTTCAGCCTCAGCCTTTCTCCCACAGGCAAAATTTGAAATTTCGGGGCGAAACGGAAAACCAGAAGCTACTTGCCGTTGTGACATCTGCTGTGTGGAGGACCCTTTGAATAGAATGCAGGACTGAATAGATTTTTTTTTAAAAAAAAAAAAGAAGAAAAAACACCAACAAGCACTTAAGACCTTTTCAAAAAAGTCACAACTCAGGGGAACTTCAGACTCTGCTTTTGTCTCGAGTGTATAAATAGTTCCTGAGGGGTTTCACAAAGGAAGGTGGTTCGACATCCCCGTAGGTGCCCTGCAAAGGCAGGTGGTTTCACCTTGACAACGTTAAATTCACAGAAGGCTGATCACAATTTAAGATAACCAAGTGGAAAAATCAGACTATTTAGAGGTTTGCCTGTAGTGGTTAAACAGTACCTTTAGTGCCCGTGTGTCTGTGCTGGGCTCAGGACTTGCTCCTTTCCTTAAGTTTGATGTAAACCATGAGGAATGATGCCCAACCTCCTGGCCAAAGTGTCCTTCCATTCCACGGGGCTTCGAGCTTCTCCTCTACCCAAAGTCTGTCCTGACAACCTGTGAATCTGATTTCTTCTAGTAGAAGAAAGAAGATGCGACGCGTCGATTGCGATAAATTCAAAGTTTAAAGTAGCTTATCAAAGCGAAAGTTAGAGAAGAAGCACCTTAAGATGTTTTCATGGGTTCTTAGGCAAGAAGAAACTGTCCTTAAGGGCATTTCAGTTTGGTTTAGAGGCGTCGAAAGGGAAACTGGAAAAAATCAGTACCAAGACTGAGGATAATTATTTAGGGTTACGAGGGAATGTTGTGTTTTCTATCATTTGGAGTCTTTTTCCTCTGATGAGTACAGGGGCTGCAGGTTGAAATCCGTAGTGCCCAAAACCGAGACAGTTGCATTGGTATCTTAAGGCTTTAAGCTGTGAGGAAAAAAAAGATATAATTTATGGTGCTTGAGGCAGCTAGAGCTGGGGCTGGCAAGGGGAGGTGATGGCCGATCTCGGATGGGTTTTTTTCTCTCTTTCACTGGACTTGGAGGGGGAGGAAAGTTGCTGAAGTGTTGCAAATGGAACAGTGAGTATCTGGGAACTTGAGAAAAAAGGTCTTTTGAATTATGTGGGGCAGGAAAGGTATTAAAATGTTTTTAAGCATTGGGGCCTGATGACTAACAGCATGGCCTTGAGTAATTTTTGGAGTTTGAGCCTGTTAGAATTGTCCAACAAATACTACTCTGGATCAGGTCCCACTCAAAACATCGTGTGACTTTGATTTTGCCCAGCACTGGCTGCTTTTGAAAGACAGATTTTTTATTTTTTTTTTGTGATCGTATCTCAATGTTTTCCTCAGCTTTCCATCTCTCAGAGTGGTTTTAGCAGTTTTGAAATTTCCTGGGATCCCTTTTTCTGTAGCTGCCGGTCACGAGTGGTGTTCCTCAGGGCTCAGTGTTGGGACCATTTCTGTTCAACATCTTTATTGAGGACCTTGATAAGGACATTGAAGGTATCATCCGTAAGTTCGCAGACGACATCAAGTTGGGTGGGACTGTTGATCTGCACAAGGGTAGGGAGGCTCTACAGAGGGACTTGGAGAGATTTGATTGATGGGCCAAGGTTAATGGGATGAGCTTCCGCAAGGCCGAGGGCCAGGTCCTGCCCTTGGG
>NW_009736900.1:0-1595 GCF_000703405.1 Apaloderma vittatum | reverse complement strand
CGCGGTGGCCCCGCCCCCCCTGCCACAAGGCTGCAAAGAGAACAGCCTGGAAGCTAATTTGCTTTTCTGCACTGAATCCTTTGCACACTCATCTATCCCCGAGACAGATTTCTTCTGTGCAGTATGATACAGGTGGTGTCAAGTGCGAGAGAGATAGAGAAGAGCAAAGGAGTTGAAGATACGTAAAAATATGCAAGAAGACCTTACAACTAATAACCAGTAAGAGCAGGAAGAAAAAGATACCCCAATACGTCGTCAGAAAAGAGAAAGAAAATTGTACGTCAGTTACTTAACAGGGAAAGTGAGCAAATATGTAATAGAAAGCCAAAACGTTAAACACTGAACTATTCTAACACTGGTCAGTCACCTTTGTGAAGCTGTGCTGGAGAACAGATAAGGACAACTTAAGTGCAAAGACATCTGCTTGTTTCAGAGCTAGCTAGTTAAAAATAAGGTCGGCTATGTTTTCAGAACACTTCTCCAGCGTGTGAAATGTCTCTGGAGTACCAGAAACCCTTGGCTTTTCTGCCAGATGTACTCTGGTTTAGAGAACTTTTGAGTTAGAAGCAATTATTACTGGGACTCTTCTGCGGTAACGCAGGAAATCGAGGGATGCGCTTGTCCTTAACCATCTTCCACCAACAGACTCACAAACACAAGCCTCTGACATGTTCATCCTTACAGGCATTTAGGAAATTTGGGGGCATCTCAGCCCTCCCCACAAAACCACAATCCTCCAGTAACTTCACAGTTATTCCTGCCCTGCTCCTCCCTGCATCCCGCAGAGGACAGCAGGCACAGATTTCCAGCTCTACTAAATCTGTTTGGTGGTGGAAAGCCAAGTTAAAAATCCAATCAGCAAGTTTAAATTCCTCTTGCCAGTTAAACTGCTGTTCAGAAAGGATGGAAACTGCAATGTGAGCTTGTCTGAAGTGCAGCCAGTAACTTGCATAGCTGCAAATAAAATGAAGTATCTTACAGGCTTGATCGTCGATTTTATTATCAGGCAACGTGGAAAAGTACTCAGATCTAAACTCTAAATGTGTTATTTTGTCCTTTCCATTTTAGTAAGGTTGTAAAACTTAGATCATAACTTCAGAGCATAAGAATAGAGCAATAAAATCATCTATTACTGGTTATTTACTTTAATATAGATTGCATTCCTAATTGTTTCTGACCATTTTAAAGCAATTCACCATTCACTGAACTACAACAAATAGGATCGTTGAAAATACAGCTCTCAAGAGATTAGTAACAGCTTCTCACCTCTTATCCCAGAAACTCAGGATATTCTCTAGTTATTGCTACTCCTCCCAACATACTCTTCACACAGAATTGAAGAAAAGGGCATAAGAACATGGAAGCCATCAGAGCAGTTTTCAGTTGTGAAGATATGGCAGGATGGGCAATAACATTTTGCTTCAAAGCATAGCCTATTTAGTGCAGTGAAATTATTTTGGCTTTTAAAATGATAAATCCACTTAAAACTAGAGGTCACTGAGCATTCAAGCTGCCACACAACAGTAGCACAGTCAGGCGCCTTCCAACACTTGCAAAACTCAACGTTAACGGATACGCTGTCATAGTGCTAATGT
>NW_009736899.1:290-3331 GCF_000703405.1 Apaloderma vittatum | reverse complement strand
TTTTGGTTACATATTGTAACCCAAGACAAGGTCCCACTGCAGTAATAAAAAAATTACAAGGAAACTCTCAGAAAAAGATAAAACACACTTCAGGCCACAGAAATTAATTAAGATCAGAAACAAAAATATCAGAAAATTTGAGCTGAGGCAGTTCAGACCAGCTTTAAAGTGATTGGTTTCCATAATCCGAAGTTGTCTTCGAACAAGATTACTGCCTTTTAGCTTGGAACTTGTATTTAGATATGGTTATTAAGTAAAAAAAAATAAAAAATTTTCTGTCATGTTTGCAGCCAAGCCCCTTTTGTAAACAAGTTCCAATATCAAACACAAGATGAGTTCAGGATATTTCCTAAACATTATGAAATATGACTAATTGTATGACTAATCTATTAAGGTTACATCTGTTGTATATTAAAAATATACTATATATAAATGAACAAACAAATCAGTTTTCCAGTTAGGAATAATAGCAATTTGGCATCAATTTAAAGTTTTCTTACAGAGCTTAAACTTTACAACTTCAGCTGCAGGTAAAGCTTCAGCATCTGAAATCTAGACAATAAGTAGAACCATTCTTTACTGATTTCAGAAAGTCCACTGAAGCTGTCATTCCCATTTGAGTGGGCTGCAGCTACTCAGCTGAGAGCAGTGAAGTGTGCAAACTGTTTCACAACTCAGTGGAAACTCAGAAATGTGTGTGCTTCTCTTTTAATCCCTAGATCAAGCAGGAACGGAAAAAGCTAAAAAATCTCCTTATGCACATTCTCCCTTTATAGGCAACATTCACCCCTCCTGTTCAGCATATCTCCCTATTTTGATATGGCTAACAAGACTACTATCATTGAGCATGACCACAAGATACCATTGAATCTGCATTTTGGTTATCTGGATATTTTCTTATCTCCCAAAATATATGACATACCAAATATCCATACCTTGTTACTGCATGAGAGCACATAATTCAAAGGTATTTGATTTCTTGACTCTAGGGCCCCTCTTAGGAAACAGAGAATATCATTATTCTGTTTTCAGCCTATAATTATTTAATCCAACCTTCCTGTCTTGGGCAGGTAAGCCACCACCTCTAGACTAGACCAGGCAACACATGGAGTTCGATTCCCGCTCGGTCCCCATGTGTTACCTGGTCTAGTCGAGAGGTGGCATCCCTGCCCAGGACAGGGAGGTTGGATTAAAAGATCTTTAAGGTCCCTTCCAACCTAGGCCATTCTATGATTCTATGATTATCAATGCTCAGTTTGTAACCTTTCTCCTCATGCTAACTCTCTTGCTTGAATTAATTTTCTTTGCCTCCCTTCCTGTTGGTTACTTTCCAGACATATTTATTCAGAACAATTTCATCCCTTCTCCATACACTTGCCAATCAAAACAATGCAAGTTCCTTTAGCTTCCTGTCTCTTCCTTCACCTGACCATCGCAACAGCCCATCTCTGCTAAGTCCTCATTTTGCTTCTTTCTTGGATCTCACTATATCCACATGACCATAATTGCCCAAGTTACAGATATTCCATAAACACTAAACCTGAATACATTGCACTAGGACGCTTTCTGTCACATGAGTACATGGACAACTCCTTGTCGGGGGGGGAAGCTTGTGTGCCCTTATGAGGTTGCGAGCTATGCTGGCGGTGGCATATGCCTCTGATAGGGTCTCCCATGCCAGACAGGTCTCAACTGAAGGGTCAGACTAAGTGTGTCCACGGGTAGGATGGGCTCGCTAGCCTCCTAGCAACCATCCCAGGAGAAGGACAACTCTAACTCCAAACTCAGGCAGATGGAGCTCGTCTAGACTTGTAAGGCCATTCATCTAAGAGAAGGATACTTTAACTAAACCTGTGTCTTGAGGACTTTGCTGTCACCGTTCAAGCTTTCTAGGCCCTGGCAGATGAAGCTTAGGAGTAAAGGGTGGGGTCAGTTCTGCACATGCTGAGCCTCACCTAAAAAATCCATTGTGTAGGCTTGAAGGTTAACACCCACATTTGTAAAGTCCTGTAGCGACAGGCAAGGGACAAAATGACAGGTGATAAGGTGCACTGGAAGCTGCAGACCCAACCCTGCATGCAGGCGGTTCAGGACATTCGTCGCTTGAGACTGACCCCGGAGATGACAGTATTGTTCAGCAACATCCTGAATGTCCAAGCAGACTTTTTCAAGGAGAGCACTGCTTGCCCCACATGGAGAGGGGCCTAGAAAAGGTGGCCTAACCAAAGATCATCTCCATCCTCCACTCAGTTGGCTACCCACAGCCAACGGGCCTCTTCTGATGCGGTTAAACAAACACGAAGAGACAAAGGAATACGCTTGCCTCCAAAGGTGTGTTCAGATTGACATTCGCATAATGGAACATTAGAACCATGCTTGATACTGCCGATAGTGGAAGTCCTGAACGTCGTTCTGCTCTAATTGCCCATGAACTATCACGACTCAATATCGACATTGCTGCTTTTAGTGAAGTTCATCTCCTTGAGAAGGCAGCCTCAAAGAACATGGTGCTGGGTACACACTTTATTGATCAGGCAAACACAAAACTGAAAGACACCTTTCAGGAACTGGTTTCATGATTAAAAACTCCATCGCCTTCAAACTTGAAAATCTGCCGAGAGGTCATTCTGATCTCATTATCTCCCTACACCTCCCACTACCCAACACGCAACATGTTGTTCTCTTCAGCATATATGCCCCAACTCTCCAAGCTGACCCTGCAGAAAAGAACAAGTTCTACACCGACCTGTGTCGCCTCACCCGGGAACTGGTTTCATGATTAAAAACTCCATCGCCTTCAAACTTGAAAATCTGCCGAGAGGTCATTCTGATCTCATTATCTCCCTACACCTCCCACTACCCAACACGCAACATGTTGTTCTCTTCAGCATATATGCCCCAACTCTCCAAGCTGACCCTGCAGAAAAGAACAAGTTCTACACCGACCTGTGTCGCCTCACCCGGAAGATTCCTGCAGATGATAAGATCATAATCCTTGGTGACTTCAACGCCAGAGTAGGAAAGAACTCTGAAGCCTGGAA
>NW_009736899.1:0-236 GCF_000703405.1 Apaloderma vittatum | reverse complement strand
GCTAGAGTTTTGTGCAGAGCAGCAGCTCACCATCACCAACACTATCTTTCAGCAGAAAGACAGCTTGAAGACAACCTGGATGCATCCTTGATCCAAGTACTGGCACCTCATTGACTACATCTTAGTGCGCTAGAGCAATATTCGTGATGTCCATCATACCCAAGAGACGCCTAGTGCAGAATGTCACACAGACCACTGCCTTGTATGATGCAAACCTAACCTCCACTTTAAGCCCA
>NW_009736898.1:61748-62621 GCF_000703405.1 Apaloderma vittatum | reverse complement strand
GCTGCCCGGCGCCGTCTCTCTGCTAAAGGGGGCGTGTGGGGGCGTGCTCAGGCCTCGAGGCCGCAAACATGCTGTTAAGCGTTCATTAGAGCTTGCTGCTGCCGGCGCCCAGGCTCGGGCCCAGTTCGCGAGTTTGTTCATTTATTTATTTTATTCCTATCTGACTTGGGCCTTAGGTAACATCACCTCATAGGCTTGGAATGCTTGGGCCGGTGCTCAGAACCTCACGAGAAGCCCAGCGATGCCTTTAATTAACACCCACACCCACCCTGAGCTGTGCAAACCGGCCTTTTAGGTATTGCAAATTTTTCTGGAGGAGTAAAAGGCCAGAGGAAAACGTGAAGGCGCCTCCAGGAGGAGGAGGGTTGTCAATAGACCGGCAAAGCTGGTTTCAGTGGAAGTCGGGCGTTTGAGTTCTGCTCTGGGTTTTTTTCCCCCAAAGTTTAATGGGTTTCCGTGGTGTATTTTGTTTTGATTCTGGGTTGACTAGTATTGGGAATTAGCTGACCCATCTTTTCGTAGTTTCGTTATGTATGTTAAGGCATGTGCCATTATTCTAGGAGGTTTGGCAGAGGAAGGGAGTTGTAAGGCTATAATATCCCATTAGAAGCTTGTCAAATGAGTATCGTGACTGGTGCCATATAAAGTATTTTTTAGACAGTAGACCTGTGGATTTTAGAAAACCTGTGACAAGCATACTGCTCATTTATTTTTAGCTATCTTCTTCAGTCCTAAAAAAATGAAGCCTTTCACAACAAAAAAGGAGAATATTTTCCTATCTTTTAGAATTCTATGGGGTTTTTTATTACCAAGTAATTAAATGTTTCACAGCCATTACAAAAAAAAAAAGGAATCAAATCAAATGAGCTTCAT
>NW_009736898.1:0-61737 GCF_000703405.1 Apaloderma vittatum | reverse complement strand
GCTAAAAAAATTAGTATAAATGTAAGACAAGAAGCCAGATTTTAAGATTTGCAGGAGTCTTGGAGATAACAGTTCTTTTATGTGTACTGTAGTTTTTCTTCTCTCTGCGTGTATGGGGAGGGGGGAAGTTTCTTGGGGATTTTTTTAGTGTAGTTTCAACAGAAAGAGGAACAATCATCTCCATTTTTGTATCTTGTTTTATTTTGTTGGTTTATATTTCATATCTTGTTTTATTTTTCTTTCACCAGCACTTGCCATCTTGGGTTTAAATAGAGCCGTAGGAGGGAGTACGTGTGGAATTTTGCTGTCACATATAAAGGATTCTGCTTGCATTCAGCAGCTGCTGCAGTTTTACTGCGTCTTGTTGGAGGTCACTAAACCCACGGCAGAACTGGCATCTCCCCATCTGTTTCATGGCAAAGTATGACACCTTTGTTCAACTCCACACCCCACGCTCATGGTTTAAACTGAGATATTGACTTTGCATTTGAAGCAGCCGACAGATAAATGTGTTCTTTTCTGCTGGCCCTGCTATAGCAACGGTTACTTCTGTCAGATGAGTAAAGCGAATGGCCAGAGTCCACAGTATCTTATAGCGAGTGTTTGTTTGATGTGTTTGTTAAAATGGAAACTATGATGTTTATAGGGGAAAAAAATATAAAACCTCCAGTTTAAATACTGGTTTATAATGCTCTCCCTAGGATGTTTTATGTACTGTTTCTGCGTTCTCCCTCCCTTACCTAGTTCTGTTCTTCAGCATATTGCCTTTCCCCAGACTGTTTCAGGCTGCTGTTTCTTTCACGCTTCTGTGTTCTTAGCACCTGGGTGTATTCTCACCTGTTTCTTCTGACCAAGGCACTTTCTTGCACTTTCATGTGAGTTAGGTCACTCCATTTCTGTCCTCAGTGCTCCTGGATGGTGGCAAGAAAGAGCCCAGAGCATGATAGGACATTACTTATTTCTTGCCCTTTTTTTTTTTTTTTAAATGCAAACTTTGATCAGCAGAGAGGGACTTTTCAGTGATCTTGCTATCAGCCTCTTATGAACATGTGGCTTCCAAGTTTTGTAATACTGAACGCTATATAGGGCATTAGAAATGCATGCTTAACTTTAGGTGTGTATCCAGAAAAGTTAAAGTTATTGTTCAAAAGCACCAGAGCTTTCTAATTAAACATGTCTAGTACTTATCTTTTGGGCAAAAGGATATGTTTCTTAGGTCTTGTCCTCATAGATTATGTATGCTCCTTTTGCTTTGACTTGGAGCAAGGATGTAATGGTTAATAAAAGTTTTGCTGAGTGCTTTCCCCACCCTCTCATACTGTCACAAAGTGTTAAATGGTAAATTTAGATATCCTTTATATGAGGAAAAAAACCTTCACAGTAGGAGATAGGCAAAGGTAGCTGATAGGGCCCAACACAACTGCATTGTCCTCGAGGCCTCGTTGACTGTTACCTGATATTCACATCTGACTCTCTCCAAGATCCTTTTTAGCTCTGCTGCGCTCATGTTCTCCACCATGGCTGACAAAAGTTGCTGTAGCGTGTTTGTCTCGTCAGCTGGGCTTGGTGCCCAATCCCAGCGTATGCCCTGTCATTACACATGCGTGGCTGGGCCTGGAAGTTTGCCTTTTTGATAGAAACTGCCTTTTTATTTTTTTCTTTTTTGAAACACCAGGCTTGAGATGTAGCTGGAGGATGTTAACTCATTGTTTCCTTCATCAACTTCTGGGAATCTAAGCCAAACAGGAACTGAATGAGGGGTAATAATTCTTTGATTATAAATCTTTGCAGTATTTCGCAAGCCAGATAAGGCAACTTACCTGATGGACATATTGCCTTCTTTCATTTAAGCGTTAATAGAACTACCAAATAGGTAAAAGAGCAAAATTTACACAACGTTTTTCACTCACAGCAACTGATTAATATTTTAAACTCCACAGATATGTGTTTTCAAAACATAAGTTCTACCAAAGTTAAATAAAGATTATTTTTTTTTTTGTAGCTTAAAGCACTAAGCAGATACAACCTTTTTCTTTTATGCAACTGGTATTATTATTTGTGAGTGCAATTATTTTTTATTCTAGACTATCATGGAAATAGTAAAGTTACTGAACTGTGTTCAAACTTAAGTAAATTTCCTCTCTGTTGCCTAGATATTATGACTCTATTAGACGTGATGGATTGCACCGAACTGTTGGAAATGATGCAAACCTAGCTTTGTAGTTAGCCACGGGAAGCATTTTTAAATTGTATTTGAAAAGTGCTAATATTGAAGATCAGTTTGGTTTTTTTGGTGTTGTGGTTTTATTTTTTTTAAATCAGCATGGCTGATAATTTTAAAAAGGAAGTTTTATTGTACAGAATGCGCACGCTATGTTTTTGAGTTCAGAAGCTGCTTGATTTTTTTCTCATCTTGGCGTTTTCCTTTTCTGTTCGGCTACAGAGCAATGCCATTGCTAAAAGTGCACTGTGAAAGCTAAAACTTTGATGGCCTGTGTAAAGAGATAAGGAAGAACATGTACCTTTTGTAGGGGAGTGCCGGTTTCTTTAAAGTGAGTGCCTCACTGATAATGCTGTTTGCTTTTGGTAGCCTGCTTAGTCCAGATAGGCTTTTCAGTGCTAGATAATCTTTTGAGCAGAGCCAATCCCAAGTTCTGAGTAATTTGTTTAACAAAAAAGAAAAAGGAAAAGAAACCTACATCAAGACCTTTTAGCTCTATATTTTTAATCTTCTTGAATGTGGGCAAAAGCAGTTTTGCTTTCTTATTTTTGGGCCTATTTGATGAGTATTCTTTACTTGTAGAAAGAACCATATGTCTGTTTCCTTTACTGAACTTGTGAAGGAGAAGTAATTTTGGCAGGGAACAGGAAAAGAAGTGTCATTCTCAGGCAGTCATGACATGGGTAAAGTAGTAGTTAATTACTTTATAATATACCTGAAGCAAACAAAACAACAGGTTTGTGCGGTGGGATTGTTTTCTTCAGTGCCAGGGGCAGCTGGGGAAATGGGAAACCACTGACCTGAGTATGGTCGAGAATATTGCAGCGTTTTTCCCCTTGTATCTCCTCAAGTGTGTACTCAGTCTCCCCCTTGTCACTCTAAGAACTGTTTTAAGCATTAAGCCTTGGGAGATGCCATCAGAGTTAGAAAAGCGGATGGGGCAGAGGAAAGGGTCCTAGAGCAGGGGGCTGGGGCTGGGCACAGAGCGGCTCTGGGAAGGCCCTGTCTGGAGGAGAGGAATGGTGCAAGGCAGGAGCAGGGGTGTCTGTGCCTGGCTGCCACGGGCTGCCCTGAGGGACGGGCTCAGCTGCTCTGAATCTCTCATCCTTCCTGCCTTCCTTCCCAGAGAGTGAGCTCGATGCTGCTTGATCCCTCTCCCGTATTTAGACAGTCACCTCCTCCCTGCTCTCTTTTCCCAGATACAGTCCACACCCCTTGCTTAGAAGCCACCAGAATAAAGTATTGTGAAAAACAGGTTAGTGTTTCCTTCACCCTCTGCCCTTTACTAGCTAGAGTCAGAATTGCTTAACTCTGAGGCTTGTTCGCTTCATCAGTAGCTACAGTATGTCTTCCTTGAGAGCTGAAGTACTTGAGGCAAAAAAAATATTTGAATATCATGCTGCTATTCCTAAGTGTCCTCAAAGTGCCACATAGTGGCTGGTAAGTGCTGTATACTTGGGGAAACATGGTGATAGCCGTATTTCTGTGCAAACACCTAGATTATAACAGACTGTAGATTGTTAAAGATGCAGAATTGTGTGTGTGTGGGAAGAGACAGGAGGGAAGCATAGTGAGTGTCCTAGTTCATTTTCTCCCCAGATGAGAACACTGTATTATCCCAACCAAGATTTTTCAAGCTTTTTCATAGAAATCCTCCAAGGATGACAAGGCAGTAGTCTCTGAGGCAGTCCTTAACTTGGAAAGTATTTTCCTAAGGTCTGACCCAAGTTCTCATTTATGCAGTTCTTTTTTATTCTGTCTCCAGTGGAAGTGCAAAACATCTTTTTTTGCAACTACTGTTCTAATAAAGCTACACCTCTCTTGCGTGGTACGTGTTGGGAAATGTTCATGCTGGTCTTATGGTGCTGGCTCAGTGAGTGGGTCAGACTGGAGTGAGCTCTGCCATGAACAAGTAATCCGTTTCAGATGGGCATTGCTGAATTAGCACGTGTGCGTGATGGTGGTTTTTATGCCAGCATGTGCCAATCTCCCACTCCCTATTCTAGAGGAAGCTGCGATTGCTCTGCCACATGCACACTGTGTGCGTGATGGTGTGCCAGCCCTTTCGTGTCCTAGGGATTTTGTGTGCATATTTTCTTTGTAAAATCTTGATGGTAGTAGTGCAAGGGTGTTGCCCGAGAGGAGGCATGGACTTTCCACTGGACCGGCTGCAGTTCATTCATTTGCCCTGAGAACTGGAAGAACGAAATTTGGCCAATTTCTCTACATAAAGTCCTTTAGCTGTTCACTATGACTTAGGATTGTCTGTACGCAGGATGTATTTCTGTGTTTCTTCATGGATGGTGCTTTATTCTAAACTTTTCTCACAGGTGTCAGTCCAGGCCCTTTAACCATTTTATTGTAGTCATTTGAATCAGTAGCCTGACATCAGGCTACTGATTCGAATGACTGCAAGAAATAATGGGTTTAAGTTAGAACATAGGAAGTTCTACCTCAACTTGAGGAGAAACTTCTTTACTGTGAGGATGGCGAAGCACTGGTACAGGCTGCCCGGAGAGGTTGTGGAGTCTCCTTCTCTGGAGACATTCAAAACTCGCCTGGATGCATTTTGGTGTGGCTGCCCTAGGGGATCCTGCTCTGGTAGGGGGGTTGGACTAGATGATCTCTAGGGGTCCCTTCCAACCCCGAACATTCTGTGATTCTATGAACCCAGTGCCAAAACCCTTCTGACTCTGAAATGTCAGTCTGCAGCTCCTCTAGTGCATGCCTGCAGGCCCTGGAAACCTGTAACTATCTCATTTCACATGGTGAGACAAAGAAAAGTGCAAGGACTGTTTGAAAACGAAGGACAAAGAGCAAAAACAAAAGGCAGAATGAAACTGAAGTAAAATGTGATTGATGGACCTGCATGAAACTGAGCCCAGGAGAGGACAGATAGGAGCAGGGTGGCTGCAGAGGTCACAGGGCTGGACTAGCGGTGACCTCCCAGTGCCTCCTGCAGCCTGGTGCTGCTCCTCTGGGGTGGGTCTGCAGCAGCAATGGGGCCTGGGGGGAAATCTGCTGCGAAAGGCATGTGCAGGGCATGAAGGCATACCTCATGCACAGTGTGAGTTGGCTGGTGATGATAACCCCTTCTGGGACCCTCAGAATGGGTCATACTTGAACGAGCTCCTGTTGTTGACTCTGTGCTGGCTTGATTAACCTCTCACTTCTCACCTTGGTCCACGAGTATCAGCACCACAACGCTGTACCCACCTCAGGACCTTGCAGATCCACTTGCAGGCATCATGAAACTGTGGCCCCTGCTTGTGAAAGGAGCCAGACAGTTTGCCCATAGCATGATATGGGCCTTCTGGCCAAAGCTGACCCTGTTCCCCCCTCCACCACTGGCACCACAGCAGTTTTTCTCTCAGTGCAATGGCCTCGTACTGGCAATGAATAACTGCCTTGAAACTGCCTCTTACCTGTGAGAGGTGGGAAGTGGGGTACTGCCATTATTATATATTGTACTGACTGTTCAGTTCGGGTGTATTTTGTAGTGTCTGTGTCTTCCAGTGTGTTTCGGGTCAGGACCTACCATGGCCAAACATGGTGGGTTTGAATACTGGGAGTGCGGCCCTGCCTGGCCATCCTTTAGAGGGCACTGACTGACTGCTTCTGGTTTCACCAGCGGCTGAACATAACCAGTGACTTGTTGCCACCAAGAGGAGGACCATTCCCCGCTCCTGCTCCCTTCTTCCCTTGTCCTCGTGGCTTTCTCCTCTTCTCCAACCCATGCAGTCCTCACCACTTCCCTCTTAAGGGTTGGTTGGACATAGGATTGGGTTTTATTTTTCGCATGAGTTAGTTTGGGATGTTGTAGTGACTTAAATCCACTCCCAGAGTCAGAGCTGACACCAAATAAGCAGCAGGGTGCACAGCCCAGGGACAAAAGGAGACTGTTCCAGTACTGATAAAATGTTAATTTGCCTTATGGCCTCCGGTGAAACTGTCCTTTGCAGCACAATTCTGGAGGAATAATTAGCATTAATTGTTTGGTCACCTTGTTTTACCGAAAAAGAGGGAATAACTCCCCTTCCTCAGCTGGACAGGGGAGAGAAAAATATAAGGAAAGGCTTGTGGTTCAAGGTAAGGACAAGGAGTTCACTCCACAATTGCTATCATGGGCAAACCAGGCTTGACTTGGGGAAATTAGTTTGTTACCAATCAAATCAGAGTCAGACAAGGAGAAATAAAACCAAATCTTTAAAAAGTATCTCCTTTCCACCCATCCCTTCTCCCTGAGCTCAGCTTCACTCCTGATTTTCTCTACCTCCTCCCCCCACAAGCAGTGCAGAATGGGGAATGAGGGTTGTGGTCATTTCCTCACATGCTGCTTCTGCCTCCTCACAGGGGAAGACCCTGCTGCAGCATGGGGTACCTCCCATGGGAGACAGTCCACAAACTTCTCGTTGAGAGGCATCCCTGCTCATGACAGGGAGGTTGGACTAGATCATCTCTAAGGTCCCTTCCAGCCTAGGCCACTCTCTGATTCTATGATTCTATGATTCTCCTACGTGGGCTTTTCCCATGGACTGCAGTTCTTCAGAAACTGCTCCAGCATGGGTCCCTTCCATGGAGTGCAGTCCTTCAGGAACAGACAGTTCGACCATGGGTCTTCCGCAGGGTCACAAGTCCTGCCAGCAAACCTGCTCTGGCATGGGCTTCTCTCTCCATGGGTCCTGCCAAGAACCTGCTTCAACACAGGCTTCCCCATCCTTCTTCAAGCATCCACTTTCTTCAGCGTGGCATCCTCCATGGCCTGCAGTCAGACACCGCTGTCAACCTGCATGGGCTGAAGGGGAACAGGCTGCCTCACCATGGCCCTTGCATGGGCTGTGGGGCAATCTCTGCTTCAGTACCTGAAGCACTTCCTCCCCCTCTTTCTTCACGGACCAGGTGTCTGCAGAGCCGTTTCTCTTGCATGTTGTCACTCTCCTCTCTGGCTGCTGTTCCTCTGCAGGCTTTTTTCCCCCTCTTAAATATGCTGTCACAGAGGTTCTACCACCATTTCTGATGGACTCAGCCTTGGCCAGCAGTAGGTCTATCTTGGCGCAGGCTGGCATTGGCTCTGTCAGATATGCGGGAAGCTTCCAGTAGCTTCTCAGGGAAGCCACCCCTGTGGCCCCTCCCACTACAAAAACCTTGTCATGCAAACTCAGTAAAGAAGGGAAGGAGAGATTAAAGGACTGAGTGTTGGTGCAAGGACTGGAGAGATGATGTATCAAGAAGGACTTCAGGCTCCCAGGGCTTGGAAGTGATCTGATGGGAAGATTTCAATGACGTTCCAGAGGAGGGGGAGCAGACCCTACTCCAGAGAAAGAGGGATTTCACCAAGAGCTGTAAGAGGTACCTAGGGCAGGATTTGACATCTAGCATGTTTGGCTCCTGTCCTCTTTCTCCTTGCAGAAGAGCAGGGGGCAGCTGGTGTGGAAAATAAATGGTGGGTCTCTGAATAAACACCTCGGTCTCTCTGAAGGCCTAAATTAATCTCCTGCTGCTGCCATGTTATCAGCATTAGATAAAACACACTTCATTTTTTTTGTCTTGTGAGGGCATCAGTTTAGATTCCCAGTGCTGCCTCTGTCCCTCTTGCCAGGTTAGCTTCTTTCCCTTTGAGCTTTGTATGAGTTTGCAAAGAAACAAAGTCAGTGAGTGGAGGGGAAGGAGAGCTGGGCTTGAAATGGAGCAGAAGCTTTCCTACCCACTGGGATAATCACAGGCTAAAGGGGCCCTGTTGGGGGTGGTCCTTGGCCCCTCAACAGCTTCTCCTCCCAGCTGAGAGGGACTCCGCTCCCACTGATGTGGGAGTCAAACCAGTCCAGTTACCTGCAGCCCCAAGGGGCAGGTAACAAAATGCCAGGTAAATAACAAATTAGTAAATGAAACACTGTATGAATTCCCCACCGTTCCTAGGAAAGGTGACGACTCACTGCCTTGCTTTGACACTGGAAAGCTGAAGCAAATTGACTGTTATTTTCAAGCACATGTTGAACTGGGACTGCCTGAGTCCCAGTCTTCCCTGCAGAAGAGCAGAACAAAAGCGCCGGCTGCTTTTGTTTGCCAGTGGCAGACACTATCTGCCAGTGGATTGGAGGCATCTGAACATTTCAGTGCTTTTCTGCTTTCTAGAAATGTTCACCCTGCTCTGAGCATCCATACCTCAGTATCCACCCATACTGTCCATGCACCCACCCAGCTTATGGCAGTTTTAGTGAGAAATACCAAACTCCTAGTTGCGATGGTGTTTTTGTTCCCACTCAAGCTCAATCAAGAGCCTCCTGGCGAATGCTTGGTGAAGGCTCCCTCCCCCAACCGTACACATTCAGTGAATGCAGTGAGAGAGCCTTGACCCAGAGAAGCGAGTTATCAGCAGTCTATTGCAACGTCAGCCTCACTTAGCCTTGGCCAGGTCTGGGTACCCTTGGGTGTGATGTGGTGCCACATGAACTCAGCTCCATGCTGAGCAGAGGGCTGGGAGCAGAAAGGGAGGGCAAAGCATGACACCAGGGCTGCATATATCGCATCCGAAAAGGGACTGGAAGAAAGGGCGCGTGGAGGGGTTTACATCTAGCCAAGCACTGCAGGCTTAGCTCAAAGCAAGGACTATAAAAACAGCTGTGATACGCTCTTTGCTTGGCCTGCATAGGCTGGGAAGCATCCTGAGCTGTACTGAGACAAACTTCCATCCCAGCTCCTGTTACACTCACATGCAGGCTTCCCCCCTAGTCTGTACTTGCTCTGTCCGTACAAGTGAGAGCTCCCTGAAGACACACAGGACGTTAGCTGTCAGCCATCGAGAGTGTGGCAAAGACCTACGGACAAGTGATGCTCTAAACGCGACCCCTTAAAATGAAAGGCGAATCGTTGAACGGCCAGTCATCCTTAACTGCAGTAGCGTGAGCACAGTTAAACGCGGAAAGAGAGGAAAATGAAATAGCAACAGCTACTGAAAAGTGTGATTGCAAAAACAATCCAAAGAACTGTATGAATACAGTAAAAGGAATTGTCTTTTCATGCACTGCAAGCTGCCACTTTTTGAAAGCATCAGAAAACAAGCTGTTGAGCAGTGAAACAGATAAAACCAGGCTCCCAACCTCCCCTGAGATGCCCAGCTGGCAATTCTGCTGCTGGACAAGGGCCAGGCCCTGGCATGGCCACCCCAGCTGTGCCCATGGCTGCTGCACGTGCCGAGTGGCATGTCGTGTGTCATCAAACCAAGCTCCTACCAGGTGAGCTCGGTCATTGATACGGGTCTCTTTCTTCTCTGCCCGGACACTGATTGTCAGGAAATTTGTGGGCACTGCAGTACACCTGAAGCATTTCAGCTAAGTTTGACCAAGGCTTCCTGGGCATACAGGGAAAAAGCACAGAGACAGGCCTTGGGATTATACATCTCTTGCCTTTATGAAATGCAGACTGATGATGAATCCAGAGCTCAGAAAGGTGGTGAGTGGCTCTTACTGTTGCAGGGTGCCACAGACTAAGCCACATAGATGCACCCTGCGGTACAGAGGCACCCAGCACCTTTGCCAGACGTGACACAGAGCTGGCCCCAATGCAGATCACCTGGTGGGAATCTTCTGCTGCCATCTTCTCCAGCCTCTTGCAAGGTGTGAAGGTCTTCCACAGGTCAGATGCCTCAGTGCTGAGAGCAGGGATGCTCAGGTGCTTCAGAGGCCTTGAGTGTAAAAGCCTTTGGGAACATGCACTTTGGTTTGGATAGGCAGAAATGCAAAGGCAAACTACAGGGCTTTAACAGTCGTAAGGGTCTGGCTTATACATGGATTCTATTAGTTTCTACTAGTTTTTTTTTTCTTCCTGCCAGATATTTCTCTCCATAAGAACAAGCCTGTTTCATCTAACTGCACCTTTCAGCTCTGCTGTGGCTGTTCTTATGCCCTTTGCCTATGGTGCACACTGCATGGGCATGAATAAGCAGGTATCAGTATGGCATGCTGGCAGACTCATACGGGATCTGCACTAAGCAGTGATCCAAAATCATCTTCCATATCACGTTAGCAAAGTAGAAAGCCCAAGGGTGCTGATGCTAGCATAGCTGAACAGGGAGGGCTGGGCTAGTTCTAACTCCTCTGTGTCTTTTCTCACAGCACTGCCCTGTGGGGCTCACGCTGAGTTTTGTTCGGCAATCACTGTGCTCCCCAGTGCTGCAGCTGGCTTTGCATGGCGGCAGCAGAGCCTCCCTGGAGTGAAAAGGAAGGTAACAACAACCTCTGCCTCTGGCAACAGTGCCACTGTGGCCAGGTTACTGATCTTCCAAACCAAGTTATCACTGGTTTAGCTGTTTTACATAAAAGCAATTCCCTTCTCCATCTTCATAAAACCCGTCTGGGCAGCTCAGGCTTAACAGCTCAATTTCTCCACGGGGGCACAGCCAGGATGCTGCCAGATTATAAACCAAAATCTCCCTGAATCCAGGTTGAAGTGATCACAAAAGTACCACAGAAACTAAGGAGAATGGCTCCTTAGGAAAAGTATCTGCAGGTACCCTTGGCTATGAGAATATGGAGTGGAAAATCAGGACTAACTTCCCAAGGTTCTTTGTTTTTACTTTCTGAGTAATCTTGTCGATTTTGAGAGTGAAAACAATCTTGTATTCTGCTCTAGGAGCAACCCCAGTAAAGCACGAGTGTCCCAACGCAGACTACTCCACAGGAATCTCTGCTGCTAATTAGCTTTGGCTTTCCTGATTCTCTGTATAATTCTGCTTGTTTTTCCCACCTTCACTTCTTCATGAGAGATGAAGCCTTTAGCCACTGTAGCCAAATGGTGGCTATTTGGGGCTAGAGCACCCTGATGAATGTTTTTCTCTTCTACATTTTGTTATTTTGGAAAGGGATTTACCTCCACGCTGTAGCCAATGTCCAATTACCTATACCTGTCACCCATCTCAGCACTTTGATTTTTCCTGCCTATCCCCTTTCCACCCTTACTCTTATCGCAGGGCCCTCATGAAAGGCAGCATTTCTATAGCTGAGGTTTACCCACTAATTCCCACTGCTGGGAAGCAAACAGGGGCCCTGACATGTATCTCTTGGTTTATCAGAAAACAGGGTTGTACGGTGAGAAACCGCAGGAGGCAGGAATACACGAGTTGTGCAACTCCCTTCCCTGAAGGAAAGATTTTGCTGTTACACGAAACACGGCAAGTCAGAGCAGCCAGGCACCTTGTTCTCCTTCCACACTGCTGTCCCCTGGCTGTGCCACGGGGAGGAGAAAACATGGTGGAAGGAGATTTCCTGGAGCTACTGAGTCCTGACTAAGAGCAACAGGCTGCTGGCACATAGCACAGGCAGGGCACAGGCTCAGGCCACCTCTGAGCACCTGTGAGCAACCTGCAGAAGGTACTTGATGCCAGTCAAAGGGCCATGGGGAGGGCTGAACCCAAATGCATGGGTGGGTGAGAGCCCTTGCCCAGCTCAGTGCCAGTGCTGCTCTGGGTGCTGGAGCTTTCTGCAGCCTCCTTTTCCTTCCCTTGCACTACTCACACTACAGGCATCTGCAAATCGCTTCTCTTCATCCTCCTTTTCCCTTTGGAAGGTGGTCAGAAGAAAAACCCCACCCAAGAGTTTCCTATTCTCTATTACCTTTTTTTTTTCTTTAAATTTATTTATTGGATTATCTCTCGCTCAGCTTCCTGCCAGGTCTCTGGCTGTTTGCTTCGGCTATTTGGAGCCTCTTGGTCACTGTCTCACTCTCTGGTGGCACAGAGGTTTGTGACCAGGACATGGTTGTAGAATGTGAACCACCAGCTCTCAGAGCCTGGCACAGCTTCCCATGCCCCAGCCCTCCACCTCCAAACAGCTCCTAGGCCAGTGTTTTTGAGCCACAGCCTATATTTTAAGTGTTTCCTACTGTCATTGTGGAGATTGTCCATAATTTCTTTCTCAGTCACTCAGGAAACCAGCTTTGAAGACAAAATGGGAGTAAAGGGGTCTGAGCTTGGTCTTATATTTGGTGCAGAACATACTACGTCCCATCAAGGGGCTGGAGCAGACGCTGCCTCCATGTGCTGGACATGAACTGGAGCGTGCCATGCATGTGCACCCAAGGATGATTTCCATACTGACCATCAGTATGTATCACAACTAACATGTCAGTGAAGACATATATTGGATATAAGCTATGTCCTACATTTTTGGCCCAATTATGCTTTCTTTTTTGGGGTGGCAGGTGACCAGCCAGTGCTGTGATGGCCAGACTCTGCTGCAAGTGTGGTTACCCCACTGGAGTCCTGCTGGGATGTGCAACTGCTCCACGTGCCTGCTGCTGTGGCGGGCTGGAGATGTGCTCAGCACTTTTCAGTCAGTCAGCAAGATACTATCTTTACATCCTGGGCAGATGATGTTCACAGAGGTGGTGGGGATGAAGTTTGGCTTGGCCGTGGAGCCAGGAGCGAGTGTTGTGACTAAATACTGATCTTAGGCTAGGGACATAGAATTTGAAGCAGTCAAGTTAACTTAGCAAGCTAGAATCATAGAACAGAATCACAGAATAATTTGGGTTGAAAGGGACATTTCAAGGTAATCTAGTCCAACCTTCCTGCAATGAGCAGGGACATCTTCAACTGAATCAGATTGTTCGGAACCTCATCCAACTTGATCTTGAATGTCTCCAGGGGTTGGGGCCTTCACCACCTCTCAGGGCGACCTGTTCCAGTGCTTCACCACCCTCATCATACAAGATGTTTTCCTTATACCTAAGTTCCAGCCCATCTGCTGAGTTTGGCCTGACCCTGAACAAGGTAACGTGTTTCAGATTACCAAAGCTCTCAAGGTACTGTCCGTCAACTGAACATCATTTGGGACTGATCTGCTGCTCATTCTGCCAGTGATGCATGCTAGACTGAAACCCAAAAGAAGGTGGGAGCCCATTGCAACCACTCTGAATACCAGGCTGGGTCTGTCCCATATTGCGAGGGTCATGCAGTGAAACGCTCGTATACACCAATGTCTCCAATATCTTTGAAAAAATATGCAAGCAATGGCATGATGCACAGGTTGTTTACTTCACTATCCTGTATAAACATAGTTACACTCTTACCGAAGCCCCCCCAATAGAAATGAATAGATGATACCCTCTGTTTCCTGCTTTGGAGTGAGATTCACCACTAGAGCTCTCGTGGCTCTCCTGTCTTCCTTTAGTCCAATATCGCAGTGATGGCAGAAAGCCTTTCTCCCCACTGTGAACAGGGATTATTATAGCCAAGGCTGTGTTATAAACCATCATCTGCAATATCAGTCAGGACAACCTCTTCAAAACAAGTAATTGTTGGTTTCTCCATCTCTGGGGTTTCCCTTGTGCCTTTCAGCTACTTGCACCAAGACAATCTGCGTTTCTGAACAGAAGAGCCTTGTGTTCCACTGCTGTTTCCATAGGATCGAGTGTCAGCGGTACGCCTGCCTGCTGCGTCCCCTGCGAGTGCTCGGCTCGGGACCTGCCCTGCCAGAGCTTGGGGGCAGAGAGCTGATGGGGATTTTCCGACTATCCCTGCCCTTGTACGTCACTGGGAACGGGAGCCAGAGAGAGGTAGCCGGAGGCAGCGATGCCAAGATGCAACTCCCAGGCATTACCACTGCTGCTATTTATAATTTCTCCTGTCTTTGCCATGTTGATGAGATAATAGGATAGCTGTTTTGCTAGGGAAGCTGTATTATTTTTTTTTACAATCACTACCTCTTGCGTTGTCATCGTTTTCTTGCTTTAATAGGAAGCCCCTTTTTTTTTTTTTCTCATTAAAGGCCTCAGTAATTCCTATAAATAAGAAGGGTGAGGCACATACTGGAGCAACTTAGATTGTTTGCAGTGAAAACCAGTGTTACGGAGCAAAGGTGTACAGACTGGGAACTGACCGTGACTCACCACTTCGTCACTCTGAAGAGCCGTATCCAGTGGTGGCAGTATTTGCCACTTGATGGCTCCTCCTTCACTGCTTGCTGGTGGCCTGATCCGGAGCTGCTTGCCCCTTATGCTGACTTCCACAGGAATCTTCATGTGCTTTATACGGGTGTCCTGGTTTGAGCTAAACCAGAACCAACATTGCTCAGTGATTTTACTTTTCAGATAGGTATCTTCTAAGAGGATGCACTTTCTGAAGTTAACAGCATGTTTTTGCAGTGTCTGCTACTAGAAGTGGTAACATCTGATATTTGCAGTTACTGCCAGGCTTTGGTATGCAGAAAAGCTCCTGCTTATGCTTGCTCCTATAGTGACCAAGGTCACTGCAAGATCTTGTGAGCCACGTTAGGATGCTGGGAAGTAAAGGGATTGCAAGGAAGTAAAAAGATCACACCTCCAGGGAGGAACGGACAGGACAGGTGATCCAAATCTGACTAATAAGAGTATTCTGTTCCCTATACCTCATATTCAGTATGAAGTTGGGGGAGCACAGGGGTTAAGCCCTCTTCTCCAACAGCACCTGAGGACAGCCTCACCTCTAAATCATGCCAGGCCCTGGAGGGATAGCTGAGGTCACACCCAGTTGGATGGGAATAACTGAATTAAAAAGCCTCAACTGCTCCCACCAGCCCAGTGGTTTATCCCCCAGGCATGTCTCCAGGGCACATTGCTCAGGCTTGGCCCCTGTCTCCACAGGCTGCCCGTGGCTGGCGTTGGCGCTGCCATGGCAGGTGAGGGGAACGCAGTGGCAGGGTTTCTGGCTGGCTGGAGTTGCCTTTGAAGCACCGTCAGCTGTGTGCCCCCTGTACTCACTGCCAGGGACCAGAAAGCATGATGTGTGCAGGAGCAAAGACAGCCTGTCCCCGGGTTCTGCAGGTGCAGGGGGACACCATGTTCACACCAGTGATCTCACTATTGGCTTGTGACCAGTGACTAAATAATCCCGAGTCAATTTTTAACTTTCCCAGCACATGAGCTTCTTTTTCGAGCAAGGTGACGTGGCTTCCTGGGAGGCTCAGGCACTGACGAAGCAGCTGTCTTGCTGGATTTCCCCTCCTGCCGCTAGCAAAAACCACTGCTTCCTTCCCCGGCCGTGGGTGGGTGCCTTGCCAGCCTGTTCCTTGGGGCAGCCGGGTGCTTGCCATCCTCCTCAGTGTGCCTTCAGCCCCTGGTAGATATACCAGGTCCCCATACCATTTTTGCTTCTGATCCCTCGCACTTCCCAGGGTAAATGCAATGGAAAAAGCTGTCCTGGGTGGTACGTACTAAATGCAGGGAGAGGCCTCGGTGCAGCATGAGGTTGGGGAAGAGGGTCTCAAAGCTTTCGATAGCAGGTGACCATCATACCTGAGTGGCACTTGGGCAGTGTCACTGTTGGTCCCGCTCTGGGCAGAGGTGTCAGAGTAATCAGTAGGCACACAGCCACCCTCTGTCTTACTTAAATGCTGATTTTGTGTTATGCTGGGGAGAATAACCAGCTGCTTTTGAAAGGATGCCAGCAGCTTTCTAAAGGCAAATACATTACGTGTACTCTATCGAGA
Organism: Apaloderma vittatum; assembly: GCF_000703405.1. Taxonomy (NCBI): domain Eukaryota; kingdom Metazoa; phylum Chordata; class Aves; order Trogoniformes; family Trogonidae; genus Apaloderma; species Apaloderma vittatum. The sequence goes on along the minus strand of NW_009736898.1, from coordinate 46,056 downwards.
CAGAGTGGTGTTGCCTTTCTTCTTCTTCTGAGTCGGGGGTGAGCCCCAATCAATCAATTAGCACTGATTAACCAGAAGGAAGAGGGAAACTGGCTCAGGTAACTGCTCCCTGAGCACTGGAGCAGAGCGCTTCAGGTCAGGTGCTCCTTGATTACAGCCTCAGGCATGTGGGGTAGAGCCATTCCTGGCTGTTTTTAAGTAGGGAATAAGTGTGAGAGCATCAGGGTCGGACAGGGAGTGCTCTGGGGGAGGAAGGGATGGAGAGCAGTGCAGGGGGACAGGGTCAGCCAGTGGGACACAGTAGATGAGGCACGGCCGCCCCGTAGGGAGCTGGCTCACAGAGCTGCCTTTGGGTTGTAGCTTAACTCAGTACTCCCTGGTTCTCAGACATTTGCACTTTATCATTTTAGTTCGTCATTTTCTGGTTTTCATCAACCTGCATCATGGCAAAGTCAGTGCTGCACTAGCCCCAGGTTTGCTTGACTGTTTCCAGTGCAGTGCAAAAACACAGGGGCTCCTCTGACTGCAAGCCTTTAGTCCGGCTCCCAGAAGTCAGAGTTGCCTCTGCAGCTCTGATCCCATCTCTTGAGGCACTGATCCATTCTGTGACAGAGTACGACCTTGGGTTGCAGTTTAATTCAGCTGGGAGCTCTGGTGTGTTTTGTCCAGCTGAAATCAATGGCTCTTCTGCTGGGAAGCACGGGCTGTGTGGGTAAATGAGACTTGTACATATTCTAAAGAGGGTCGTGAAGGAACAAACACAAATCTGCCTGCCCAGACTGAGAGCCCAGTCTTCACCCCTTTTCTGTTAACCCAGGGCTGGAGTTTTTAAAAAAGTATTTTTTTAACCTGGCATTGCTGGGTTGGTGGTTGGACTTGATGGCCTTGAGGTTCTTTTCCAATCTAAACTATTTTAAGATTCTATGGTTGTTAGTGGGAACAAGACTTACAGGTACTCTTGACCTCAGAGAAGCTTTTAAGCCTTACCTGCGGCAGAAGCCACCTGTATGTGGCGCCTCAGCAGAGGCAACCTGAGACAGCCCCGGGCAGCCCTTCCCCAGCTCGTGGCAGGGGCAAGGCTGCTCAGGGAAGGCTGGGAAGAACAATACAGTGTATTTGCTGCACTATTTTAAGCACAGAAATACCAGGCTATGATTATCTTCCATGAGGAGCTGAACAGATGAAACACATTGTAATATTTGATTCTTATGTTAAAATTGCAGCGCATGAGCTGCTGAGGTGGCTGAGGATTGAGCATCAGTGGCAGCCTGCAGATGGGATTGCATCAGGCGTCGGAGTTTGAGGTACGCTTAAGGGCAGGTTCTTCTTGTTCCTCAGATCTGCATGGCATTTGGTGAGGTTTACGTGGAGATGAACATCTCACCCTCTGTTTTCAGTGGGAGACTTTGCTCTGGGCTTCCCCGGGGTATGTCATTGTAAAGTGTGGACCAAGAACAGGTCATGAAAACAGTCCTTGCAGTGCCATGTGTGCCTCTGTCAGCCTGCTGGAAGCCTAATAATTAGCATTGCCATTCTCTTCATTTTTAATTATGAGGTAGCACTTTATTTTAGAGGGCAAAAGTAACCCTGTAATTACCTTGTATGACTACTCAGTTATTAGTCGGTCTCTGATGCTGCAGACACCCCAGAGAGCCCATGGCAAGCTGTCATGGGGCTACGTGGGCTGGACAGGTCCACCGGTAAAACCATCTGGTCCTTACCCAGACCCTGTGGACATGAGGACAGCACGAGGTTCCAAGCACGAGTAGATGGCCCCTGGCAGTGAGGCACGGCCGTCCAGGAGCCTTTAGGTTGTCGAGGCCTCGCCATCCTGTGTCCCTGGCACACCCAGCCCAGCTGCTTTCTGTGCTCAGGCACTGGGCTGGGTCTGCTGGCTCCGAGCACACCGACATCCCGCGCTCACTGGGAGCAGCCTCGTGCCGTAGGGCATTGCCGAGCACTGCGGTGCACAGCGATATGCAAACTGGTGAGTAGCATCGGCCAAGAAACTAACGTGTTTTAAAACCAAATTATTTAAGAAAGAGCGAAGGACCACAGAGCTTCTCTGCCCTGAGCTTCTCTATGCTTTTCAGCCATCTGGTCCCAGCACGTGCTGGTGCACAGGGTTGTTCTTCTCCAGGGGCAGGAGGTGGCATTGCCTCTGCCCAGGCGGGTTGCAGCCCTGTCTGCCTCACTCAGACCTGAAGGACCAAAGAGTTTACGTGGTTACTGCAGAAAGAGCCAAATGGGGCTTCGCTGGGCACGAGGGAGGAGCACAGTGCATTGGTGCAGGGAGCGGCTTGGCATTGATTCATCTGCCTGGTGCCCTATGGGCTCACAGTTGTGCTTAAAACATGCTGCTGGGTTCGATCCTCATTCAGTCCCCATGTGTTGCCTGATCTAGTTGCGAGGCGTCTCTGCCCATGACAGGGATGTTGGGTTAAATGATCCCTAAGGTCCCTTCCAGCCTAGGCCGTTCTATGATTCTATGCCGGATGGTTTTAATTTTTCCTTCTGGTGACAAGCCCTGGGCAGGTGGAACTGCTCTTTTCAACTTACGCTCCATCACTGCCTGCACCCCACGCTCTGCCAGGCTCATGGGGAGGTCTCTTGTCCTCCCTCTCACCCCCACCAGGTTTGCTTTTTCAGCTGAGCCATTCTGGAGGCTGGCTGGTATTTCAGTCACGGAAGAAATTAGTAACTGATTTATGTAATATCTCGTGTGACTGCAGCATCTTCACAGAGATGAAACTACGAACAAGTACACTATTAGCAGAATAAGAAAAAGCTGCCAAAAAACTACCATGGGGATCACATGGCCAGATGCCACTTCACTGTCTTGCAGCGGCCCCCGTACCTGTGTCCCGTTTTGCTGCAGCTCAGCTCTGCAGGTGAGGGCCCAGCAAGCTCCCTCCTTGAGAAAGAACTTCTGATCTCCCCTATTTCTAGGAGTGATGGGTGGGGCCCTGTCCCAGCAGCACAGTGCTCAGCACCAAGATGTCTTCTCACGTTCATACTGGCATCACCTGCCGGCACATTCTACCTGGCTGTGTTGATGGTTGATGTCCAGCCGAGGCAGGAAGCCGCGTGTTGCCGGGACAGCTCATGTTTCCGTAGGAGCTCGTTGCTGCCCGTTCTCACTTTCCTCCTGGCTCCCTGCCGAGATGTCAGTGGTCATCTCTCACCTCTGGTCATTGGTGCTTGTGCTGGAGCCAGAGGGACGATCTCCCCACGCACGTATGGGCAAGCCTGGGCAGAGCAATGACAGGATGCCAGAGCCCACAGCACTCTGCAGCTCTCCTGGGGCTGAAGGTCTAAGCTTGGATGGTACAGGGGTTATTTTGGGCATAGGCACGTCCCTGCGCAGGAATGGAAACCCCACCAGCTCAGCAGTGGCAGGGGCAAAGGTTGAGCAGCAGTGCCAGAACCCCTGTCAGCAAACTGTGATTTAGCAGGAAAGTCTAAGTAGGAAATAACAAAAAAATGCTTGAAAAATAAAAATGCTTTTGATGTGAGAAGAAATGTTTATAATAATCTGGATTTTCTTCAAGTATTTAATGCTCAGAAAATGTATGTTGTCAGTGACATGCAGGGAGCTCTAGTAGGTGTACCCATTTCAGGATAAAAGGAACAGAAGCCATTTGCTTGATGAGCCTGAAAGCTTTCTTAGAATTACAAAAGGAACAAATGATCTTAATCATATTAACTCCTGGGTGGTCGCCTGAATCTTTGTGAGCCATATTCATCACATCCCAAACGCTGTAGTTTTAAGCCTGCACAAAAGACAACTTCAGATGATCTCATGATCTCTTTTTTTCCAGAACTGTAAGTTATCACTAACATCCAAAAGGCATTTTGGATTTAATTTCCAATATAAACATGTCCAGTTTGGTAAACCTTGACCCCTGCACCCTGCAGCACTGGCAGCCTCTCTGCGCCTCCGCTGCAGCACAGAGATGATCCTCTCTACCGGTGTCTTGGAGATGGTCTAGGGGCTCACAGCTAGTGAGCGGAGAAGAGGGGCTGCAGGAGCTGCAATTGGCTGACCAGAAGACCTGATTCCTACCTGTGCCTCCCCAAGGTACCCGAGAGTGCTCCTTAAAGCAGTTCTTGCCCAAAGACACCACGGCTTAGCATGGCATCCTCCAAGCAGTTGTAATCAGGACATCGACTCATAAAGCTGCTATATGGTCATGTTTATAAAGAATGAAAAACAATCACAGAATCACAGAATGTCAGGGGTTGGAAGGGACCTCAAAGGACCTCAAAAGATCATCTAGTCCAGCCCCCTGCCAGAGCAGGATCACCTACAGTAGGTCACACAGGAATGTGTCCAGGTGGGTTTTGAATGTCTCCAGAGAAGGAGACTCCACAACCTCCCTGGGCAGCCTGTGCCAGTGCTCTGTCACCCTCACAGGGAAAATGTCTAGATTGTACCTTTCCCTCCAGCAGGGTGTTTTCAAAGGTGATTTCTTAGGCTGCCTTTTGATCTCAGGTGAGTGGGGCCACTAGATTTTGCTGTACTTACATTGGTTCAGTGGTTGTTGCCAGTCTTACGGATTTGGGAAATCAAAGTTCTTCACCCGAGAACTTATGCAAACACAGAATGAATTTAGGCTTTTTTTATCTTACTGCACAGGAATTTTGGAATATTAAGAATCCCCAGAGACTTCTTTCTTCTCTCCGGTTACTATGGTTCATCCTGACAAGCTGCAATTCCCCCACTTGCAGGCAGCTGCTGGCAATGCCAGGGGATTTGTGGAGCGATTAGGGCAAGCCAGAAAAATTCTATGCTCTTTCTGGAAGAGGTGCTGGAGTGAAGCTCTCCTGTGGGGCAGTGGTGGGGGAAATGTTTTAACACACACACACACACAGACACAGACACACACAGACACAGACACAGACACACAGACACAGACACACAGACACAGACACACACAGACACACACAGAGACACACACACACAGACACACACACACCCCTCCCCATACATTACAGGGCAATGGAAAACAGATTAACTCTGTTTTCCCTTTCTCTATCCCCTCTCCTCCAGCTGAGCTGGTAGGAGACGGCAAATGCTAGAAACTGTAAAATTCAGTTTATTCATCCTGGATCCTGGCCATGCGTGATGGAGAGATTCTCAAATGAAAATGCACTGAGAAATGCTGTGCCCAAAATTTACAATCTAAACTTGGCTGGATACAACATATTGGTATCCCCCTACAAACCTCCCTTGGCTTCTATCTCCATCTCATCACGGTTACAGCAGCATGCTACTGAAACCATAATCTTGCAGCAAATATTAAGAGATCTCATCAGCACAGTTTACCCTCAAGTAACAATGGAACACAAGGATGAGATAAACTTGCTGATGAAAATCTGATGGCTTGTCTATAAAGAGAAAGTTCACCTTCCTCTCTCCTTCAGGGGAAAAAAAAGACAAAGCACTGTGCTTTTTTACTGCCTAACCTAGTTTCTTTTCAGGTATAGAAAAAAAAAGGTAAACATTTTTAGGCTCAGTAGTTACTTATGTCTTACATGGAGAGAACATGTGGGGCAGGATTTAGTACTGCATGACCTCTGCTTCATGCAGGAGTGGCTCATGGATGAATCAGCTCAGTTTAGGTCAGGGATGCTCACAAAAACTACCTTTGCTCCACAGCCATAGAACAGCTGAGTACTACATGTGGCTCTCGTGAGTTTGCTGGCCCAAGCTCTACGTGCAGGCTGCGATTGCTTGTGAGCTGTGATCAGAAAGGGTGGTCCTGCACTCTCCCAGTGTTGACACTGGCATCTTCATGCCCTCGTGATCAGGGAACCCATCCAGCAGAAAGTTAAGTTTCGTTTTCATCTGTCTCGGTTTTGTGATTGTGAAACCACACGAGGAGATGCATAGGGTAGCCCAGTCCTCTGGGAAAGGAACACAGCAGAACCATAATCTTTCCCTCCAGCCTAAACTACGACTTTTGGCATGACGCTTGTGCTTTTTAATTGCAACATGGCATTTCTGCCTTGTTGAGCTTCCAGTCCAGCTTCTCGGAATGGCGACAACAAAACCCCTACTGACATCAGAAACAGCCAACTCCCTACTGGCTATGGGGTGCAGCACAGAGCAAGGACTAATCTCCAAAACTGGAGAGAGACCCGCTCTGGTGGGGACTATGGCTCCTTTCCTTCTCTTTGCAGTGAAGATGAGGTCAGTGTCCTGACGTGCACCGCTTCATGCAGATAGCATCAACATGCTACAGACAGCTTTGCATTAATGATGAGAAAAACATGCCCAGACTCCATTTGCAGGTTTTCTGAATACTTTATTCGCTTGAATACTTACCCTCAGCAGCTTCGCACATCATTTTGCTTTAGTGTCGTGTTTCGTGTGTGTGACAGGTTGAAACATCAAGGTTTTATCATCTGCACAGCTCTTCTGTTTACTCAGAGATTATGATTTTGGCAAGAAATAGCTTCCTGGGGCCCCGGGGTGCCTGCAGGCACAGGGGTCATTACAGACAGGGCCCACAGAGAGGCACTAGCCCTGGCGAGGGGTGGCTGCTTGGCTCCACTGCCCTCCTGCCCCAGCCATGTAAGCACAGAAGTGAGAGAAACCCGGAGGGTTTTGCAGGAGCTGCCCCTGCTTTCCCCACTGCTTGGTAGCAAAGGAATTGGTTATAAAAACAAGGTTAGCAACCTCCCTGCTCCTCAGTCATCTCCAGCCATGCAGAAGGTGTTCTTTCTGGGAGCTGCTCATGAATGTCAGCTCAGGAGGGCTGCCAGAGCAGCCTGCTCCCGCAGACACGGGCTTTTAAACATATGTAGCCTGGCATTGACATGGCAGGGGGGCAGTGGACAGGGCTGCAAACATTAGGGCCACGAAGATGATCAGAGGACTGGAGCACCTCTGCTATGAGGACAGGCTGAGGGAGCTGGGGTTATTCAGCTTGGAGAAGAGAAGGCTCTGGGGTGACCTAATAGCAGCCTTCCAGTACATGAAAGGGGCTGACAGGAAAGCTGGAGAAGGGCTTTTTACAAGGGCCTGTAGTGACAGGGCAAGAGGCAATGGCCTGAAACTGCAAGAGGGTAGATTGAGATCAGATACAAGGAAAAAATTCTTCACCATGAGAGTGGTGAAGCACTGGAAGAGGTTGCCCAAGGAGGCTGTGGATGCCCCATCCCTGGAAGTGTTCAAGGCCAGGTTGGATGGGACTTTTGAGCAACCCGGTCTAGTTGGAGGTGACCCTGCCCCCAGCAGGGGAGTTGGAACTAGATGATCTTCAAGGTCCCTTCCAACCTTAACCATTCTATGATTCTATGAAACAGAGCAGGCATGAGTCAGGACATGGAGAAACAGCTCCTCTGACTTCAGCCATCAAAAACATGGGCTCATTTGCCCACCAGAGGAGAAAGAGGCATCTCCAGGATGTCCACTTTATCCTGTGTCTGTTACAGAAGAAGTTCATCAACTGTGTCTTTTCTGTTGGCTTTAGAGGGGGCCACAGGGATTCCTACCACGCTGCATGTTGAAGCCTGCTGCTGGAGACAAGTGGAAGGTGCACCCTCACTCTTCCTCCTCCATCTACAGTGCCAAGTCCAAAGGTTAGATCCTTTACAGTTCAGCACCTTGGCCCCTTTTACAGCTAAATGCTGAGGAATATTGACCAGGGATCTTCATGCTCAAGAAGGCTCCATTAGGCTGGATGCAGTGTTGACACTTGTGTGGAGCCTGACATCTTCCTCCTACTATGTGATCCAGCACACCAGAAGCTTGCTGTCAAGAGGCAAGTAATGATGCCTGTGAGCCAGGCAAAAAGAAAGATTACAGGTATCTCTGGACAGAAAACACACACATTGCCACTCTACAAAGAGAGCTCTAGTTCCTTATTTACTACAGAAAATGGAGTTTCAGTGTGGTTTGCCAATAGCACTTATTTACAGGCACCAAGGCTTCAGTACTTGGGTCTCTGGATGATGCTCCACTGAGGTTGGGTAGCAGATGGAGCTACCAGGCAGTCGTGGACAGAGATGTGAACTCCAGCATCTCATCCAGCCTCTGGAGAGAGAGAGCTGAGAGCATAAGACCCACCAAAGGGCATGTGTTTTCCACGCCTCTGTAGAGCCCAGCACAGCATTTGCTGTCATTGTCAACAGCACAAACATCGGCTAAGAGATTTCCCTCTTCTCTCAGATAATTCTACATCTTTTGGCAATTCTGAGAAGCAACAAACCCTTCTGTCAGTGCTCCTTCTTCAGCTACAGAATAACCAGACTTCTACACAGCATCCTCAGGCTCTCAGTCAGAGGCACAGCTAAAGGTGGGTGTGAGATACTTTCAGCAGTAGCTCTTAAGTAACCACAAAAATACCTGTTTTTCCATCAACAGCATAAGCAACACTTTCATTTTTTGAAAGGTAGATTTTGCTCCTTGCTGTAATATACCACTGAAATTGCATTACACTGTCTGATAGCTTCTTGATAATTTTGTTTTTGAGTTTTATCTACTGCTACATATGGTCTTAGCATAAGGAGTTTAAGTCTATGACAAATGGAAACTCTAGCACATGCCACATGAAAGAAAAGACATAATTAAAGAGGATCTAATACTACAAAAAATAATATTACAGTCCATTCTGTAGGGCTAACAACAAGAAGAAAAATGCATTATCAGAGTGTAACAGACATTTCTCGAATTGAGAAAAGGTCATCTGGCTCATCCCTCTTGGATATCTTATTTCCTCATGAAAGGTACTTAATTGATTATTTAATTTGTGCCAGGGACCTTGTTAGGGAGAATGTGGTTGCAGCTTTTGCTCAGTATGTGGCATGAAGTCTGTCCCAAATTCACCTTATGTTTCCTTAAAAACATCTGTGATTTTCTGTAACGTTTAAATTATATCTTGAAGTTTCTTATTTGAATAATTAAATATTTCCATCAAACATTTCAATTAAAAGATCCCTTACATTGATTTAAGTTGAACCTGGCAGTCCTGCAGACTGAAATCCATTCTTTAGCCAAGGAATAGGAACAAGAGCAAGGCAGGCAGCAACTTCGAAATTTTCTAGCAAATGTGTCAGCTGTGACCTTTAGGGACAGAGAAGAGTTTAGGGGTCCTCATTTGGCCAGCAGGAGCAGGGATGTAATTGTGCCCCTGTGCTCAGCACTGGTGAGGCCTCCCCTCGAGCCCTGTGTGCAGGGCTGGGCCCTCACTGCAAGAAAGACCTTGAGGAGCTGGAGCGGGTCCAGAGGAGAGCAACGAGGCTGGGGAAGGCACTGGAGGGAAAGTCCTGTGAGGAGAGGCTGAGGGAGCTGGGGGTGTTCAGCCTGGAGAAGAGGAGACTCAGAGGGCACCTCATCACTCTCTACAACTGCCTGAAGGGAGGGTGCAGTCAGGTGGGGGTCAGGCTCTTCTCCCAGGCAACAAGTGACAGGACGAGAGGGCACGGCCTGAAACTGCATCAGGGGAGGTTTAGGTTGGATCTCAGGAAACATTTCCTCATGGAGAGGGTGCTCAGGCACTGAGATGCAGTGCCCAGGGAAGTGGTGGAGTCACCAGCCCTGGAGGTGTTTAAGGAAATTTAAGGAGAGGCTGGATGTGGCACTTAGTGCCGTGGTCTGGCTGATGTGGTGGTGTTGGGTCATAGGCTGGACTTGATGATCTCAGAGGTCTTTTCCAGCCTCAAGAATTCTGTGATTCTTGTTATCCTTTCAAGAAAATGTATTTCCTACTATCATATCACAAAACCTAAAGAGCACCGATGGCAGGTGGTGTGATTGCAGCAGAGGAAGAGCTGGGCTGTTTTGCTGGCCTTTGATGGACGAAGTTTATCATTACCAGGCTGCACTGGATGCCTGCAGGGAAACCACCCAGCTCCTTCGAGGTTTATCACCTGCAATGCCTTCTCAAGTGCAGGAAGGGCTGACGGGCAGGTGAAGGAGGTTGGTCACACCATCTTCTCAGGTTCAAATGAACTGAATTTCCGGGGAACCATATCGGAATATTGCGTCAGTGAAGATGATGATGGCCATAAACATACGCTCTCCTGACGGCTCAGAACTGACTCTGTTTCATGCATTGACTTGACCTTCACACCGTCAGCCTCAGACAGGATTTTCATGTTCTAAAGCTTTAATGACCATACTGTGTTAACTAACTAATCTGCAAAAATGACTCAGGCGTCCATTGTACCAGCCTGCCAGTAGGAGATCTTCATGGCTTTGTCTCTGAAATTAGTTTGTTCAGTGTTTCAAAGAAGCAAATCACAGATGGGGATTTTCAGCCCTGAGAGCACTCCTGTGTTCAGCAACAGTTGCTGAACATGCATGTTGTCCAGCCGAGATGCTCATAGAGACAGGAAAGCGGCACAGCTCAAAGGTCAGATGCAGCATAGGACAGAGACACCAGGCTCTTGAACTTCTCTGGGGAAGATGATTCCTTTTCATTTTGCAACAAAAATACTATATAGTATTACCAGAAGGAAGTGAACAGACAATTCAGTAATTAGCCATTTGTTTCATCCGTTTGATAGGGAAAAGGAAAAAAAGAAAAATCTTGAAATTCAGAGATCAGAAGATCCTTGGGGGTATTTTGTCTGAGTGAAGTTTCTTCTTAAAACTTCTTGGCTGAAACCAGCACAGAAACTTCTTTTTCACTTCCCTTTGTTATCAGTCCCAAGGTGCTGGTAGAATAAAGGACGTGACGAATCACTACGACTCTTTAGAGGTGAGGCTGCAAACTCATCACCAACTTCAGGACTGTGATCACCAAAGCCATCCTCCCCCTCCACATACAGATTTTTCTGCCACCACCAAATGTTCATTTAGGCAACGATTCTGGCCTTTCATTTGACTTTCACATCAATTAAGCCCATTTTGACTGGAAGGCATCTTGGATCCGCCCTTTACATTTCTGTGGGTTTGGAACATGAGGTACTACCAAAACTTCTCCAGACTTCTTTGGAGATTCTCTCTCCCATTATTACAATATTTCATAGAATCACAGAATCATTAAGGTTGGAAAAGACTTTTAAGATCATCAAGTGCAACCATCAACCCAATACTACCATGACTGCTAAGCCATGTCCTGAAGTGTCATATCCACATGTTTTTTGACCATCTCCAAGTATGGCAACTCCACCACTTCCCTAGGTGGCCTGTAACAATGCCTTACCACTCTTTCAGTAAAGAAATTTTTCAAAATATCCAGTCTAAACCTCCCCTGGTGCAACTTGAGCCCATTTCCTCTCATCCTATCACTAGTAACATCCACCTCACTACAACCTCCTTTCAGGTAGTTGTAGGGAGTAATGAGGTCTCCTCTCAACCTCCTCTTCTCTAGACCAAAAAAATCACAGCTCCCTCAGCTGCTCCTCATAAGACTTGTTGTCCAGACCCCTCACCAGCTTTGTTGCTCTTCTCTGGACCTGCTCTAGCACCTCGATTCCCGCTTGGTCCCCATGTGTTGCCTGGTCTAGTCGAGAGGTGGCGTCCCTGCCCATGACAGGGAGGTTGGACCAGATGATCTCTAAGGTCCCTTCCAGCCTAGGCCATTCTATGATTCTATGATCTCTTATACTGTGGTGCCAAAACTGCACACAGTACTCAAGCTGTGGCCTCACCAGTGACGAGTAGAGGGGCATGATCACTTCCCTACTCCTGCTGGACACACTGTTTTTGATACAGGCCAGGATGCCATTGGCCTTCTTGGCCACCTGGGCAGACTGGTGGCTCATGCTCAGCTGGCTGTCGACCACCACCCCTAGATCTTCCTCTAGCAGGCAGCTTTCCAGCCACTCTTCCCCTGTAGTGCTGCCTGTGTTGTTGTGACCAAAGCATCTTTACTGAACACACTCATTCAACATTCAAAGTGCTAGTGGAAAAAGTAAGCGAACCCTTGAGTTGACCTAGAAAAGCTCATCAGGTGTTGGCATACCTGGAGTCTTGTTAAGAAAATGAGTTTGGAGCTGTAGACTAGAGCTCTGTTGACTGATAAAAAACACTCAGACTTTTTGAGTTTGTTCCACACAAGATGTATGCTTATGTGAGCCATGCCTCGCCAAAAAGAGCTTTCAGAGGATCTGTGATCAAGAATAGTTGATTTACATACAGCTGGAAAGGGTTACAAAGTGATTTCAAAGACCTTACAGATTCACCAGTCTACAGTTAGGCAAGCGATCTACAAATGGAGACACTTTGGGCCTGTGGCTGCTCTACCAAGAAGTGGGTACCCAGTCAAAAGGACCCCAGGAGCACAACGAAGACTCATCAAGACTCATCACGGAGGTAAAGAAACAACCCCGAGTGACAGCCAAAGAGTTGAAGGCATCACTGGAACTGGCTGACATCTGTGTTCATCAGTCTACGGTATGTAAAACACTGAACAAGCAGGGTGTCTATGGCAGGACACCAGGAAGGAAGCTGCTGCTTACTACAAAGAACGTTGCTGCACACCTGAAGTTTGCAAAAGAGCACATTGACATTACACAGTCATATTGTCAAAATGTTTTGTGGACTAATGAAACAAAGATTGAACTATTTGGAAAGAACACACAGCACTAAATCGGGCATAGAAAGGGCGCTGCATATCAACATGAAAACATCATCCCAGCTGTAAAGTATGGTGGAGGAAATGTCATGATTTGGGCTTGCTTTGCTGCATCAGGGCCTGGCCAGCTTGCAGTCATTGAGGCGAGGAGGAATTCCCAAGTGTATAAAAAGATTCTTTGACATGATGTGAGAATGTTTTTATGTCAGCTGAAACCCTGCGGACATTGGGTGATACAACAGGACAATGACCCAAAACACCAGAGCAAGTTCACAACAGAATGGCTTCAGAAAAACAAAATCCACCTTTTGGAGTGGCCAAGTCAGAGCCCAGACCTCAACTCAACAGAGATGCTGTGGAATGACTTGAAGAGAGCCATACACATGATACCTCCAAAGAATATGACAGAGCTAAATCAGTTTTGCCAGAAAGAACAGGCTAAAATCCCTCCTGAAGGATGTGCAGCTCTGATCTACAGCTACAGGAATTGCCTGGTTGAGGTTATTGCTGCCAAGGGGGAGTCAACCAGTTATTGATTCCAAGGGTTTGCTTACTTTTTCCACTGGCATTTTGAATGTTGAATGAGCGTGTTCAATAAAGACATGGAGGATCAGAATTGTTTTTCTGTTATTATTTTAGGCACATTATATTTGTCAATACTCTTGACTTAGATGACGGTTAGATCACATTTTATGACAAATTAATGCAGAACACCATGTAATTCCAAAAGGTTCACATACTTTTTCTTGCAGCTGTAATCAAATCCAAATTTTAATCAAAACCTCATCACAGTTTTGTAGGTAACACAGGCCTGACATGTGCTTAGCATATAAATTCTTAATTTAGAAAAAAGCAGGGGAAAAAAAAGGAAAAAAAAACCAGTCTAACTGCTTCTTTCTGAAGGTCACATTTAATGAGCTTGATCCCATTTTGCAGAAGCCCAGACCTTTTTTCTAGGTCACATTCTGTCTAAAAATTCTCATTTATCAAGTCCATACGTGAATAGTTTGTGGAACACCTCTCGGTCCTACAAAATGGCAGGGTCTCACTGAACGTGCCACTCGAATTGTCCTCACCAAAATACTCAGAGGGCTGCCTCAGAAATTGGGTCGTGTAATCTCCTCTGTGCTTTGAGGTTAGATTCTTGCTGCCTCTCGTCCCTATCTCTCTCAGCATGTCTTCTTACTTCTTTTGTTGTAGTCTTGTTGTCAGTATCTTCTTTGCTCACCTCACCGAAATGTGTTTGCATTCTTTGTAAACGAATTATTTATCTTCCGGAATAGATAACAGGACAGACTTATCCTCCCTAACGTTTAAAAGTAAGCTATTTCTATAGTCCCAGCTGTGCAACCTTCTGTTTTGTCGGGGGGTTAGCACGCAATGAATTTTCAAACTTGACAAAATAGACTAGGGGAAAAAATGGATAGTGCACAAAATTTGCTATGCCAAAGTCAGAATTCTTTAATGCTGCTAACGGGCAGAAGGAAGTAAACTCCATCCTTATGCCCTGGCAGGTCAGGACTAAAGTTCAAGCTATGCTAGAATTGCAGACTGACCACCAACTTGCTTCCTCATGGAGGAAATCACTTGTTGCTGATGTGCGCTGCTTAGGCAATAGATTTACGCTTCTGTTCTCCTGCTATTTAAAGGCAAGAACTTCGCTTGAGTAAGTGAGCAATTTTTTGCACTACTCTAAGAGCCTGGCACCCCTTTGTGGCCATTGCTCATGTAATCTCTCTCTTAAGGAGTCGACCTTCCTTTACTTTGAGCAGATTGGTGAAACCTAGTACAGAAATGCTGTCAGATCTCAAAATGCATAGAGATGTTCTGTTGGAATTCAGTGTTTTCTCTACAAAGCCTACAGCCCGTCACCTCTGGTCATCCCAGGACATGTTAAGCAACCAGCTGAGGCAATGGCACATCCTTACCTCTGGTCAGAAAAATTCTCATTCATGAAATGCCACTAGCTGGCAATCCAGGGACAACCTCACTGACCTACAACAGTTCTCCCATTTCTTTTGGTGGTAGGAGTTAGAATTAGATGTGCTGATGCTAAATGGCTTAGCATTAACAGCAAAACAGCTTAACTACCCTGTCCCAGAAGGTTAAACTATGAGCCTCTTAAAATACACCCAGGACAGCGGGTAAGCACTTGGCTCTGGGGTCCAAGGCTGGGGATCCGTCTTCCTCTCTGCTCAGCATATGGCTGTACAGCAGCAGGAAGCATCAATCCAGATGAGAACATTTCTAATGATTACTTTTGAAATGTAAAGAAATATAAAGATCAAATTAAGACATAAAGACATAACACAGTGGAATTCAATTTGACATTCCTCTAGGCATGAGGATATTTTGCCATGGTAAGGATTTGTACTTAAACAATTCTTTCCTCTTTAAGGAACTTTAAAAGTTCAGCAGCTTGTGACTTGGCCTTGCAAACTCCCATGTGTTGACAAGCTGTTTTGTCTGCGCTACCAGTCACCTGGGGTCCACGCCTGCTTGTCAGTCTGCCTGGGGTGGTCTGCTGTGATGGCAGCTCAGGTCTATGATATTCAGATTTTATGTAGCTGGCATTCTAATCTACAGCAACAGTGGCATCGCAACTGACTGCTTCCAATATGCAGATACCAACGCAACTAAAATACATAAATTCCTGATGAAATGCTCCGGCTTTAAAGTGCTACAGCACAGTTTATGCAATGGACTAGGATTAAAAATGAAGAAAAGAAAGAACACAGAGCAAACAGGAACAGTAAAGGAGTAATTAATCCCACCAAAACCAATGTTTCTCGTCAGGCAAGAAATGGCTGGTCACCAGAAATAATGTGCTAAGTTGCTTCAGGGAAGCACATCTCTAGTAAGGAAAAAACAACCAACCCTATAAAAAACACCCACCCTGAGAAAGAAAAAAAAGCAACCAACAAAAGAACAGTAGCCTATGGTTAAAAATACGTATTTTCTTCTTCTACTTTCCAAGCCCTTTCAAAGACAAGCCCCAGACATGTAAACCAGAGCATGACATATTTGAAGTTCTGTCCTTGAAACCTTTTTTTGACGTCTTCCTCACAGTTAGGAGTCACATCAAGTAATGGGTCTGCAATGAATTACAGCACTCCAGATCTGCAACTAGTAGTTGCGTTTGGGGGCCCCCCCATATGTTTCAGCTTCCTTTGGGGCTACTTTCAGCCACTGGTAATGTCTGGAGGTTTTGCCAGTAGGGTTAAGCATCCATCTAAGCAGCTGTGTTAGATAGCATTTCCTTTAAAAAATAATAAAAATGAATTCTGCAGAACAGCTCTACCAGAAAGTTCTCCAGACATGTCTGAAGCTGCCCTGCTCACTGCAGGAACCTCGGTTGTTCCAAAAATGTGGGTTCCTCAGAGGCCAAGCAAAACTGCATGGCTTGCACAGCGAACCTCCGAAGCTCTTAGAAACTCCTACTTCCAAGCCATAATTGTTGCTGTATTTTTGCCTAGGAACAGAATCCGAAATTACCATTTTCTCTCTAGTTCTAAAAAAGCAACTTGGACCACGGCATGATTGACTCAGCTCTACCCCGCACGTATTTCACTGCTAATAACTGTTAGTCCACTGGAAGACCAGAAGATGCATCCCCCGCCTAAACGGTGGAGAGAATGGACACACAGCTACAGCCTCATCCCAGGATCCAAGAGTCCTGCAGCACCAGCCAGTGCTGACAGGATGACTAATGCCCCTGATGTCCCCTCTCATCTCTAAAGCGAATTTACGCCTCTAAAATAGCTCATTTTGCTAAAGAGCCCATTTAAAGACTGCTGTGCTTCACAGCTACCAAAGCTCCACGTCAGCCTTGCTTAGAGGACGTTAGAAGAAAATTTGATCCACAACACCGACAACTAAAGATAATGCAAAGTCCTGACTCCAGTAAAACCACACCAACC
Source organism: Apaloderma vittatum (assembly GCF_000703405.1). Taxonomy (NCBI): domain Eukaryota; kingdom Metazoa; phylum Chordata; class Aves; order Trogoniformes; family Trogonidae; genus Apaloderma; species Apaloderma vittatum. The sequence goes on along the minus strand of NW_009736898.1, from coordinate 29,603 downwards.
CGAGGTGGATTCCTCACTCGCACACCGAACCAGGAGAGCAGCCTCAGCTTTCCTGCTTTCAGCTGGAGAGTGAATTACTCAGAACAGAATGTTTTCAGAGCACTTTCTTGTCACTCCCCTGTCAAAAGCAGAGCTTGGGAACAGCAGGGCACAATGTAAAGAACATTGAATTGAGCTTCATTTTCTGGATTAGAGTTGTCTTTTGTTGTGAATGTTTCTGAATTTTTTCAAAAAGCAGGCAGTTGTTATGGCAATTAGCACGTGGCAGGTTTAAAATGATTTTTTAAATTTTATTTCAGACTAGGCTACAAAAGGATAGGAAAAAAGGACAAGAATCCTTAAAGCAAATTATTTTGTTACAACAAAACAGAAGAATAAACAAACCAAGCAACCTTTACTGTATAATTTCTAACCTCAAGAGTGGAAAAGCATGCCTGGGTCTTACTCATTACAACTAGCGGCTCCTACTACTACCGGCAAAAAATGATTTTCAGTTATACCCGCAAGAATAATTGCAAGGCCTTTGAATGCAGCTGAAAGGCTACAGGGATCATTTAGAATAATTCTCTTTTTCAATGAGTTCCTTACACGAGTCTTGAGGCATCTTAACACACCAGTTACAAGCAATTTCCCCTCTGCAGTGGTACTTTGAGCAGATGTTTTCAGAAAGGCTGGGATTCCGTCTCCCAACCATTTTTAACCATACCTTGGAAGAAAATAAAGCTACTTACCATAAAAAAAAAATCCCAAGAGAGAGTTAGGTAGGGAGGCTAAATCTTGACTTCCAGTGCATTTGCTTATCCATAGGGCTGTCCTTCCTTCCTTCCTTCCCTCCTCCATTCAGAATCTGGAAATATCAGCCTGCCAGGATCTCGTTGATTTACTGGAAACAAGGAAGCACACCCAGTCACACACTGCCACCTGCACAGAGGGTTTTACCGACAGAAGGTGCAGCTAATTGAGCTACCTGCCCTCCAAAACGACCTGAAGCAAAATGCAAGATGAGCAAAAGGTAACCGGGCTGCCTGGGCTGCAGTTCTGTCAGTGCTGTGCGGTGAGCAGCGTGCGGTATTGCGGACACGTGCGGTGCCGCTGCTGCAGTTGAGGCTCAAAGAATTCAAGGCCCCCGTGAGGCTTTTCTGCTTCACAAAGCAGGAGGCTGCGCTGCAGCACAGGATACGCTCCGTGCGTGAAGCCACGCATTTCAGGAGGGTCATCAACGTCAGAGCAAAGACTAAAAATACAGGAAAATATGTCTGTAATATACAAGGAGGCTGATCATTCAATATAGGAATTTTTCTTCTCGTGATCAAACTCTGTAGATCACTCTACTGGAGAAAATGAAGGCTTGGGGTGAATCTTCTACGATATTTAAAAGATCAGCTCTGGTACTTAAATAAAAGGTTTTCTTAAAACAAAAAGAACTAACCAAAAACCACCACACCAAAAAAATCCCATGACCTCCTATGTAGAGATGCCTTTATATTTTGTGTTTAAAGACACAAGAGTAAAGTACTTCTTCTGCTATATTCCACCCATCATCACCTGACTGTGCTTTTTAATTGTCAAAAATATCTTTATTTCTCCAGGTACATGGAGTAACTTTAAAGACCTATTAATTCAAAACAGCACTCTTGAAGTTAGATAAAGGTTAAAACAATGAAAAAAGGTGCTTTCATGTCTTAAATGTTTAAATTTAGCTTAAATAAGGCAATTTACCTTGGAAGTTGAAAGTCAAATAATTTTGAGTATGGCAAGCAGGCAACAACTTCATTAAAGCCTTTCTAAAAGAGAGAACTCAGATTTGCTACAGAGTGAGCTACAGTCTTTCCTTTCTAAAAGTGGATCCAATATCCCCAAAGGAATTTTTTAGTCATGGTCTGCCAACTCCTGTCACTTCCAGACTGGAACACAGCCCTTTGTTTTGTAAATGTATTTGATTACTGCTTTTTGCTTTTGACAAGTGCTTTCATGTATTAAAGAAGTCATTGTTACTTTTTCCAGTGGTAATTGAGGGATACACTAAGTTCTCCCTTGGAAAGCTTCATTAACCTTTGCCCTCTATATTCTTCCCCTTTTCCTTTTCTTAAGAAGATTCTAATTTTTATTACCTGTTATAACAGATTATTAACGTTCAATTCTCGGAATGGTGACTCATGTCACCAGGTACTTTTTTAAGGTTTAAGATTACCCTACCCACCTCTTCTATCAGTCTTGATCCTTAAATTCCGGGACTCATCTGCTTCTAGAAATGGAGCATCACATTCTGAATGCAATGAATGCAAAAAAAAAAAATATACAAAAAGTCTATACTAAACTTCTAAAAAGTCAAGACCTGTAACTTGTGTGACTCTATTGCATGTGCAAAAGGCTAAGGCAATGGAGTTCATATTCAGTGACTTGGTTCATCTTATTCTTTGAAGTATCAAACTAACCTGGGGACACCAAGATAACTTTCCACCCAAGTAAACAATGTCTAAAACTAGAAAATACACTGTGCTTACAGATGCAGCTCAGTCAAGAAAGAGGCCACTAAGTTTCCCTCATGTTGACTACATGAACACAAGAATACTTTAATAGAGTTCAAGTATTTTCCAAGAGTCTCAGCTCTTGACACAGATGTGCTACTGTTTGAAAATTAGTCTCAACTGCCCTGTAACTACTTCAAACCAAGCATCTACAAATGTTGGTTATTCTGTGAACATCAGCAGCACAGACCTCACTGGGGACGAGGAAAGGAAGAGCACCATTACGCACAAACTGAGCTGTAGTCTCTCAACCCTTGGAGCTCTATGGGGGCTCCTGCTCAGTTCTTTAAAGAGCCAAGGGCAGCAAGCTATGGGTTTCCAAGTCACTAGACCCAGTCCAAAGGTCAGCTCTAAACCAACTTTGTACGCCTTTCGCTGTAAGTCTGGGGACCACATGTTTGTTAATATCTCCAGAGTTCCATCCAGACAGCTGGGAAGCCATAGGCATCTAAAAGTTGTAAACTAATTAATTAAAGCAATCTTAAAATCAGATATGAAGTATTAAATCACTGAAATTAACCAAAGGCCTCAAGACACATTAAGATTTTTCGTAATAAAAATATTTTGGTACTGCATTTGTATTTAATACTGCCATTACTCTAAAAGGTGTGGGAAGACAGATGACATGAAATCTACACCAAAGGTAGTTGAAAAGTCCATTCATAAAACTTTTATTCCACTTACATCAACTTAATACACATGTTCTGAACAGTTATGCTTGGATTGTTCATGAAAATTTCATAAGACATTAAACAAAGCTAGCCATCATCTCAAGTTATTTCCCTGTTAACTATTTTTACAGCACATGCATGTTAGGCAAGTATCAAAAAAAAAAAAATCACAAAAGCAAAAAACCTAAAAAAGTTAAATACATGGGTTTTTGTTTTACTGCTGTGCTCGATATACAGTGTCATTATGGATATCAAGCAATTCATTTTTTACTGCATCTTTACTTGTACATTTGTTCTTAGGTTGCTTAAACCATTTAAATACAAATAAAATGTGTAGCAAAAATAATGAAAGCAACAGCAGGTAACTTTACAAATAATGGAATGTGAACCGTTTCTCTGTCCTTCTCTAGAGAAAGCTGACTGGGTTATCAAACTGTCTTAAGGAACACTTCAGCTGCAATCAAAGATGTACATTTGATCGGTGTATTCCACAGATTTCACATGTTGACTTGACATGCAATACCTATGGGACATCAGTTTCTTCACAGCCATGTGTGCTCCAGCTTGAACACTCACGCTAACTACACCTGTGGCTGCAACCGATTATCCCTTTTTTTTTTCCATCGTGACAGACCAATATGCAAGCAGTCATCTGTGCTTGACATAGAAAGCTGTTTTAACACTGGCCTTGTGGGAAGCCACAATGTACCAAAAGTACTATGCCAAACATTTAAAACTTGTATAAAAATTTCACAACCCTATATTGGCCACCTCAGATGAAAACAGATAAATTCCCCAAATGTTAACTGGCTCTATTCCCCTAATATTAAACAAAACCACATGGGAAATATAGAAATCCAAATAGAAGTAACATAAACCTGTCAAATCGTAAACAAAAACTATTTGTGGGACAGCATGGATGACAAATGGTCTACTGTGTAAATTTCAGAATGAGGCAGACGGAAGTTGGAAGGCCGGTTAATTCTCCCCTCCTTCTCCTGCTTCGGCTTCATCTCCTTGGGTATCCGATGTCCACAACTGTTTGAGAAAGAAAGAAGAGTGAAATACCTAGGATGTTAACATTCATGACTAGTAATTAATAAGGAACTATTAGAAAGAAAGCCTACTTCTTAAATAGTAATTTTGTAAGAGGTCCTACTAAGCACCATGGAAGAAAACACTTTAACATGAATCTGTTTCTTAACTATGACAAAATTGAAATCTAGAGCCAGGTGACCCAAACCTACGCTGAAATTCACGAGGAAGTTCATGAACAGTTAAAACCAAAACAAGGCTCACTAAAATACGACAACAAGCAGGCAAGAATCAGACCTACAGGACAGACACATGAGAATTGGCAATGAACAATACTGGGCCTCCTGTGGATTTGTAAAATCTCCTCAACCAAGTTTTACGCATCTTTCTGAAGGAAGAGATGCAGTAAAGGACTCTCTCCACATCCAACATTATAGTGAATGCTATCTTTCTTCAGAGCAAGCATCTGAGTTTTTTTTTAAAACAACCCCAAAAAGCTCTACCCTTGACTCTAACTCAGTCAGTCATGCCCCAATTCAGCAACGTTTGGCACACAGAGCTTCGAAACTTGGGAGGAAGGACGAAGAGGGAAGAAAAAACAGGCTAAACATGCACTATGAACAAAAACTTATTTTATGCTCCATAAAATCATGCTAAGGAGCCATATATCAAGATTAACTACCAACTAAGGAAACTAAGCATCATTTCCAGAGCAATACCCAAGACAAAGGAATTATTTTGTAAACCAAGTGTTTTATCATCCTGGCTGCTTCCAAACTTAATAACCCAGCGCGATTTGTAATCTCTCACTTTACAGAGTTATGGCAGCATTAACTGAATCCTTCACGCTCTACAGTGTAAGGTGGTCAAATCTTAGAACAGCTAAAACCCTCACTAGCTACAGCATTATACTTACAAGATGCCTTTTTAAAAAAAAAAAAAAAATATATATATTAAAAACATTCCATCATCAGAAACACTTTATCCTTTCCAGGAGCACAAGCCAACAGAGAAACTTGTGCAAGACCAGTTGCCTTGTTCTTGCCCTGAACATAATACTTGATATCTGCGCTAAACGTTCCTTGCTAAAGGCGTTAAGTGACAAGTTATTTCACCAGAGCCAACAGCACACTAATCTGTTTCTAGCTGCTGCACTACATTCTATACTGCATTATTATAATATGACATTAAGTCTCCAGTTCAGTGCTTCTCTTACAAGGAACAGTTAGTAAGAATAGTTTTATCACAATTTTATTAGAGGCTTCTATCCTAAATCCTGACCTCTACAATATCTACAGATATATACGTATCTTTACTGATTAAATAAAAAGGACCTGACTGCTGCGAATGGAGGAACACCAAACGAGAGCATAATTTAACAAATTTGCTGGGGAAAAACCCACATTTTTAGGGAGAAGGGTGGTTTTTTTCCTAATTAAAGAAAGCAAAACAATTCCATAACACAGCAAAGAAGGAATTACCTAGCAATTCCAGTAAAACAGATTTTGACTTGATATATCAAACAACCCTCTGAGCACTTCTCTGCCCTCAGTGTCTGCTGACAATGAACAGACTCTTCCTCAGCCACACAAAAACCAACATAAAAAGAATCAGTAACTGAGGAAATAGCTCCTGCTCGTAATTGACGAACATACAAGATGACTGTCAAAAATCTACCTCACAGATTGAAACAGACTTGCATAACTAGCAAACCAGACCTTTTTTACATTTAAGAAATTCATTGCAGTCTTTGTCAGTCACACAAACACCAAAGTTATTTTCTACCTCAAGAAGTTGTGCAAAAAAATGGAACCGATGCACTTGTACACGTCACTCTAAGCGTTTAAGGCAAGATACATCATTCATTCAGGACCATGCAATCCCGCAGCTGCCTACAGCTTTCTGCCTTATAATGGAAAGTTCACATCAGTTATCAGGCCTCCTACTGTAATTCACACACTATGGTAGCTCAGTCCAGCTTTTGCTCTCATACAAAACAATTGGCTTTCCAACTGCTCTGACAAGCTTTACATTATTCTTACTGGGAAGCCAGCACTTAAAGTCAGCTTCCATCCTCTATTTCAATACCACGCATTGAGAGGACAGCTCTTGAGCAATCTCACTCAAGGGGACGGCACACACAGACATGGAGAGTGGTGCCAACCCTGTGTCTGACTCCATTACAGAGGTTGAGAAATCTCTTCCATTTGTTTTGTAAAGCAACAGCTGGAACAATCACAAGTTTTCTTCGGTACTGTTAAATTGCCAGTCTAGTGGAAAAGGTTCCAAGGAACAGGGAAATAAAGTGTTAGGAACAAAAGCAGAAAACACGGCAACTCCAATTTTATGCAAGTGTACAACTTCCAGTTAAATTAAACAAAGGCCAGCTATTTTGTAAAGGTCACTGACACCAGATGCACAGAATGTGAAGAAGGGACCACATCTGGTGATGAGAGATGCTTCTTTTTTTCAGTTCTTGCTTGCAGCTCTTCCCTGCATGAAGACTGGGGAGTCAACTATGCTATTAATTCCACTATTGCATGTTTGCTTACACTTACCGTTTCATTTGCTTTAGATGTTTATCTTCACCAGTTTTAAAGTTCAAAGTCAGTTAAAAAAACCAAACACACAAGATGAAGATTTTGATTACTCTGACAAAGCAACACAATCTTGATCCCTAACTTACACCACAGGCAGCTATGAGTGCGAGAAAAAGGAATTAAGACTGTTGCTTTATGACTGCCATAGAAATAGCCTGGCTAGCACCGATTCCAATTTCAGCTTTACTAAAATTAAAACCAAAACCCCCCCCCATCAAACAACTGGTCCTTAAATAGACTTGCTAGCTTTGTTTGCAGTTTTTCTGTAGGATCTACTCCTTGCACAGCGAATCACACAGAATAAGCTGCGTGAAATTTGACATAACTTTTGAAGAGGCAAAATATGACTGTTCTCTCCAATGCCGCTGAACAAAAAGGTAACATCCCAGTCCAAAGTGTATCATGTAAACACACTAAAATCCTTGAAAAAAAATTAAAAAAAGAGAAAAATTTGGTCAATTTGTCATCTGTCCGAAACCCATGTTAATTTGCATGCAGGTAACAAAAAAAAAAAAAAAGACAAGACAGACCAGGCAGGAGAAAAAAAGATGCAGCTCAGAAACATGATGTACTGTAAACTCATCTGAAAGACATGGCTCTGCAGCTAAGAATGGACAAGACATCTCCGAGTGCCACAAAGCCCAATCCCGTTACCAACCAACAACAGACAAACTTTAAGGATACTCACTGTCAAGTTGTCTCTCAGTAACTGCATTATTAGCGTGCTGTCTTTGTATGACTCTTCACTTAATGTATCAAGTTCAGCAATTGCTTCATCAAAAGCCTGGTGTTATAAAAACAAACAACTCCATTGGCCATGCGACAAAAGGTTATGCAAATAATTTAAATGGAATTTCCCCCTGCCTTAAGACTTACCGTTTTTGCAAGGGAACAGGCTTTCTCCGGGGAATTGAGAATCTCATAATAAAACACGGAGAAGTTCAGAGCCAGGCCTAATCTGATAGGATGTGTTGGCTGCATCTCCTTTTTACTGATTTCAAAAGCTTCTTGATATGCTTGTTGTGATTGCTCCACTATCCCTTTGGGCAAAAAACAAAAGGTACACAAAAACCACAAGTAAGTAAATCACATACTGTACTCTGACATACCATCAGGACTGGGTTCATGCTTGCATGAACTAAGTATGTTAAGAGCAAATGTCAGTGAATGAGCGCTTGACCTAACAAGCTGCTATTTTATGAAGACTTTACTAAATTGCATTTTAAAATTATTTTTAAAAAGGAAGTTGTTATTGACCAAATCAGAGGTTTGAGTCTCTCCCTGTGACCACTTGTATTTACGAACATTTATAACAGTTTTGTAACATTTAAGGAATAATAAACCCCACCAACTACATGAAAAGGTAAAAAAATGAAGTTTGAACTACACACAGATTTGATACAGTACCGCAATTTCAAATATCTTAAATACTGCAAAGCATTTACAAGCCTGCATTTTAGTCACAGAGAATGCTGATGACCTTGGCCTATCATGCTAAACCCTTTCAGGAAGTCATCTACGAATTTCCATTCAAATTGCCTGGCAAAGCTGACATGGCATACCTCAACCCAAATTAAATATGTATTTTTAAGCACTTCCAAGAGAGTTCCATTCCCAATGCAGATATGGAAAGCATTTTTACATGACTTACGAAGTTCTAGCATCTGTAAAATTTGAAGGAAGGTAAAAAATTAAGAACTGGGCTCTCGTTTTGAGAGATCATTTTTTTGCCATTCTCTTAATTGGTTCAACTGTACAAGTTAGAAACACTTGGAAGAGAAAAGCAACTATATTGTGTATAATGAGATTGAAAAGCTCAGCAGTCTCCGTTCTCATCGATGACACTTGAATTTATGAGCTGGCGGAGCCTGCACAAGTCAGAGATCACAGCCCACCACAGCCCACAAGCTGGACTATGCCCTTGGTGAGCGCAGGAGGCGAGAGCCGCGCTAGACACCGAGCACAAAGGGAGGACTGTTCCTCCGCTCTCCGAGACTGTTAATAGCATCTGAGAAAAAGGTGGGCAGGAAGTCATGCAATTCAGATGCAAAAGAACTCCAATCCTGGCATTTCTGGATCAAACCAGAAACGCATCCAGCATGATCTCTGCAAAAGTGCCAGTTGTGTGTATTTAAAAAAAATAAAGGAATTTTAGTCTAAGGACTCAAAAGTTCATCAGTATTGATACTAATATTCAGGATGTCTATGCAATCTCTATTTGTTCATCTTTATGTATTAAAAAAATTAAAGCATCATATTGTCTTCTTCAACATAGATGAGGGAGGACACTATCTGCAATTATTCAATGCTTTGTCCTCTCTGTGCTCATCCCTAATAATGGCATGCTTCAGAAAAAACAGGTAACTGCCTCAATACTGTGAAAGTGATCAAAATTTTGTACATTACAGTTGAGAAACCAGGTTTACTTTAAGTTAGATTTAGAAGTGGTAAAAAGTGTCTTACTTTTCTCACAGTAAAACACTTAGAAAGTGACACTGCTTATGAAGAGCAAACCAAACAGCAAAAAAAACTAACTTCAAGGAATGAATGTGAGCATTTTATCTTTAAGCAATTTTTATTTTAACATCAATAACTTTTAAAAAGCCCATTTTTTTTAATCCTTATTTGAAAAAAATACAGTAATCCGAGCAGCAATTTGGGGAACTTTGTGCAAAATGTGTTCTGTTAATTTTAAATCAGTCACTCAGTAAAAAAAGGTTCAAGATTTCTAACCTTGAATTCTTTAGAACACATTGTACAGCTCAAAAGTTCAAGGCTAAAACAGTAGGGTGAGGTACCCTGCTTGACATTCCTGTCCGCTAGACTGCCGTAAGAAAACCTCAGTCGATAAAATAAACAATCTGGTTTACAAAGATAAAAACACAATTCCTAGAGTTGGGAGTTTTATATCATTCTGCAAAAAAAGAAAAAAAAAGCTGAAAGAATACTGTCTAACTAAAGGGCCATTAATTCCTAAACAATAATTATCAGCTGCTCTTCTTCAAGGTCATGGACAGCACATACAGGAAAAGCCTGTGAGATGAAACACTTGGTGGAGGGAAACAGTCTTAAGTTTAGAAGCCAGAGCAACTATGAGCTAGATGGGCTTTCATAAAAGTTTTCTTCACCTGGAGACAAACTAAAAGCCGCTCGGCCAGGAGACTGAGTTAAATAAAAACAAACTTCAAAACCACTTAAAAGAAAGATTTTTCATGGTCTAATTTTAGAGTCTGCAACTTAATCCTCAACAGAAAAAAGAAACTCTGGGACTCAAAATATTGTACCTTCTATGCACATGAATAGAGATTACTAAAAGGAAAATATAATTACTCTCTGTTCAGTAACAGATCTAAAGCACTGGTTACACAAGCAGACTGGGTCAGTTTGCATGCAGGAAGCACCTGAAGTCAAATCAAGCACTGTTATACAAAGTCTTAGTATCTTTATGCAACTTCCTAGTACCCAGCACGCCAGGGAAACTGGGCTGCCCTGTACAACATAGATGTAACACACCTGCCACAAGGCTAAAGGCAACACATCGATTCCCTTGACACCATTCCAAGTCTGTTTCACCTCTGTACCAAACTCAATCTAGTTTCTGTCAAGTCGCACAGACATCTTCCTGCATCACATAAGGAGAGCTTGCCAGCTTGAGGGCAGCACAAGGCCACCAGGGCACCATGCGTTCAACCGGCGAGTCCTTCAGGAGGGCAGAGGGCTCCCGAGCATCAGCCGCACAGCTGAGCAGGTCTCCCATAACTCCCGAGGGTCTCAAGCCCGCGCATCTGGATCTCCCGCGCGCTCCCAGGCAGCCGTGTTTCTGCAGGGTGAGCACAGGCTCACAGCCCAGGGTAAGCAGAAGTTACCAGATTGGGCTCCTGTGCCGAAGCACGATGCTGCTCAGGGCACGCTGCCAGCAGCCCTGCACTGGCTCCAGCGAACGGCTCAGTGCTGTTTGCAGTGAGTTGTAGCTAAACGTAACAGATTGTTCTGAACTGAAGGTGACTGTGCATGGAGGCAGCATGTTGGTAGGGTGTCTCCAACTACAGCACTTAAGCCACCTAAATATATTGTTTCTTGTATTAACTTTTCTAACTAAACTTGGGTGAAGGCAACTTAACCTGCAATTATCACAAGCTGCTTACATGAAGATAGAAGAAACCTGAGGAAATAAAAACCATTTAGATATTAAACTACTATGGTATGGAAGAAATTTTCCGTAACACTAAGGCCAGTTTTACTAATGCTTTTTTTCTCCAGATGGTTCCTGACCTCTTTGCTCACTGAACCTATGTCAACTTTTTGTATTCTGTAGAAATACAGGAGAAATAGTGGAAAAAAAAGACTTCAAAAAGCTACAAGACTTTGTCCTCCTACAAAGAGGTAAAAAACCAATACTCTGCCAGGCAGAAGATGCATAATCCTGTACTTCAGTGATAAACCAGATACAAGCAAGTGTAAGTTGGAGTCAATTTCAAGATTTTGTGATTGAACTTCTGTTCCCTGCTTCAAACAGCAGAAGTACGAGGCAAAACTCCCATAACTCATATGAAAGCCAACTACCTGTGATTTTTTTTCAGAAAACAGGAAGCCTATTACTGAAGAAATTTACATCCAAATAGAAATTATCCTAAAGTTAGTAATGTCACCTCCTGAACGCATGCAATCTATTTTGACAATATTTAGCCACGAGCTGACATACCTTTCTTGTCATCTCCAGCAGCAACCTCAGCCAAGTAACGGTAGTAGTCGCCTTTCATTTTCAAATAGAAAACTTTACTTTCTGCTTGCGAAGCATTAGGGATCAAGAACTTTTCCAACAGAGACTAAAAGAGAAACAAAGAACATATTGTTTACAGCACGCTGAACCAACAGTTCAATTACATTACAATCTATTTCAAAGTCATCACAGCTTTACTTTTTGCCTATTTTCTTCACATCTTACAGAGCATGTTCAGCTTCGGAGAACACGTTCTGGGTCACAATTCTAGGTACAAAAAGGAATGCTGCAGGCTGTGACTCGATGGGGAGAAGAAAGATCTGTTAACTTAGCAGATGAATTTTGTATGACCAAAGGAAGGGTTTCTGCAAGCTGTTCTACAGTGACAAAAATAAGGTAATCCAAAGAGTCTGGGCAGATGGTATAAAACTGAAGAAAGTCTGCAGGCACGAAAGGATAAGAAGAAGGTTTGAAGTATCGGCTGTCAAATCAGAGACCCAAGGATTTTACATACACAGGCAATAAACGAGCCTTGTTAATCTAGTTCCCATTAACTGGAATGCTGCACTGGGATTGCCAGCAAGATGAACCAGGATTCTTGCATTTCCAGACAGCTGACAATCTGACAGCTCTGCAGCACTGAAAAGGATCCTCTACTTTGCTTTAAGTACTGCCCTAACAGGTGTTCCCTACATCTTCCAAATCAAAGGCAGCTCTTTGGAGTCATTTCACCAAATCATCCTTGGGGGCTGCCAGTTAAGACCAGGTTTTTCCAGATTATTCTAACTGCTTATTAGATTAATATAGCAAGTTCCCAGCTGAGGCAGTCATGTAATTTAGCAAGAGTTCTATTATGATGAAAAAAGGAAAAAAGAAATATCACCAGCTCCAACACACTTAGTCAAATTAAGGTACAAACTTGTCAAACTTCTTGATATTAAGTGCTTCAAGTCAGACTTTGAAAGAAAAGCCAGTCATTTAGAAGCCAGAAGTGCTCCTGAATAGTCAAAATTACATCATCTGTTACATATACTTTGCCAAGGCTATGTAGCAAACAATATTTAAGACATTTTAGTAATAATTTTTGGGGTGTCTTTTCTCCCTTGTAAATTAGATGACCAACATTTCAGTTTTCACTTTTATTTCCAATGACACAACAGAAATGGACAATCCAGTTCAGTTCCAACCCACAGAATGATGGCTGCTGTACAGTACTTTCCTTTAGATAGCACCCTGCAGATTAAGTGAGTAGCTTACTCCTGGGATAGGCGTACCCTGGATACGGCAGGCTCTAACCACTCTTATTACAACACAGGCACCCACAGTATGTGCTCTGATCAACAGGCCAGTTGACACAGAACTATGGAAAACTGTAATTCATAGAAAGAACAAGAAGAGTAAACAAGTTTGGTTGGTTGATTATTTTTTTCCCCAAAGTACTACTAATTCATTTATGTAAATCACGAGTATTTAGCCTGAGAGACTCAATCTTGTGTGAAACCCCTCAGAATGAAATGCCCCGTTATGCCAGCCTCTCTCTCATTTCTATCTCAGCAGAGAGGGTAGTGAAGAAGCCTAGCTGACAGAAATAAACATTTATTGGTTTATTAGTATTTATCCAAACACCTTATAATATTATATTTTCAGTACTGTGAGGGTTGCTGTGTAGCTTCATTTTATAACTGCACAGAAAGACATCGAAAAATACCATGTGTCCCTGTTTCTCATCTGAATGACAGCAGAGACAATCCTTTGGCAACAAAGGGAATGCAACACCAGCAAGTCGGCAGCAGAATTATTCGTATGGAGCCAGTGAAAAGGGCTGCTGAGCTGCCTTCCGGAGGGCACACCGGTACGAGAGGAGAAGGGTTCAGAGGCACCTCTGCCCCAGTGCAGCTAGAACGAAGCAAAAGTCCATGAGGTATATGGGTCATGTGCTTCAGCCTGCTCTAACTCCTTACACGCTCTCTGTTCTCACTGTCAGAGAACTTCCAGATTCACAGCTATGACATTTTCCATGAGCTCCGAGAAACTGACTTCAATGACAACTGAAGGTTACCAGCTACCGAGAAAAAGGCTTCTGATTAGCTTTTCTCTGTAGGAATGCAATTAAGTCAGGTGTGTCTGTCTGCACCTACCCTCCTGGCACAATGGGGAGTTGCCTTCCTTATGTAACCTCCATTTGGTCCAAAGTGTTTTCAGTGATTCTAGACAGAAATTGTTCATCATCCATATAGAAGGCTGGCTGAGTAAAATACAGCTCTGCTCACTCCCATAGCAGCAACCAAACTTCCCTTAGGTCACGAATCAGGTAAAGCTGTTTGCAAAGAGCTAACTGGATGGGTAAATTGCACCAGCAGACAGGGAAGAGGAAAGACTACCAACTGAGAGAGTCTCCTTAACCAGACAGATACTAGCAGGGCAACAGCAGCGTGCACAGTGTGACAAGTTTGTATTGTAAAAGTTTTAGAACTACATCAAATTTAGAAGTCAAAAATCCTTTTGAACAGCTATTCAAAGAACAGAGTCTATGCAAAGAGGCTCTGACTCCAAGACTGCCCTGGTATTTTGCTTATATCTGGATGAAAGACTCTTATTCTGTACAACCAACATGTAGGACTGGTACACCACATATCTTTAGGAGAATTTTATTTATGCCAAATACTTCATAAATAGCAACAATAAGACCTGAAAGAAGATTAACATTTAAAAGCAAGGACATAAAGCTACTGAAAGGAGATATCTCCCTTATTATTTATCGAGTACTGTATATTCAGTTTCTCCTGTTTGTACCAGTCTTTATTTCAGGACACATTTTCTGGCATAAGTGAACATCAAATATTCCTTTAAAGTTAGCATGAAGATTCAGAGTACACTGATTTATCCAAGAGAGCAGCTGTGAAAGCTGCAGTCTGCACGGAGGTTGCATGGCTACAGAAAGTCACAGAGATGAAACCAATAAAACTATGGGCTTTTTAGAGTTCAGTTTTGGAAGATAAGATAAAATGTTAGGCATAATGAAAAGCATAACCCATCTAACACTTGACTATCTGCTAACACGTCTGCTTATGGGGATCTTTTTTTCAAAAAAAAAAAAAAAAGTTTAACTGCAAGGCTGCTCTAGAGGATACATTTTCCTCACAAGGAGGAATATCTTGTTCAAGACCTCTTGATGGCTTCCGTTTGTCCAAAGCAGAAGAAATGGGAACAAGAACTCTTTTGATAGTGCCACCAATATACTCTCTACCCTCTCTCCTTTACCAGCTGATATGACAGTGTTTATCAGTACAGAGCTGATCACCACTGGGGCCACTCAAGTGTGAACAGATAGTCCAGAACTGGACCAACAAATCAATCTGTAATCACCAAGTTTGTTGGATCACTGCAATGCATCCAACACTGGAACAACTGAAGTCCATATAGCAAGGGTACAGGGTAGCTACATGGTACGTAGCCAAGCCCGCATGTACATTCATGATATTCCTGTTACCGTGCAAAATTGCCATCCATTTTTGATATATATACTAATATGCATTAACTCCATGAGCAGTTACAGTGCCTCAATCAGTCTGCTAGAAACAGCTTTTTAAATATTAAAACCAAAACACTGGTCTCTAAGCCCTAGACCCCACAACTACTGAGTCGTAACTGTCAGAGCTTCTGACAGCAAGAATCTAACTCCTGTGAAACAAACCGCAGCACTGTAGTTAATCAGGTAGATGGAGCAGCATCTTAGAGCACTTTTTAGCCAAAACCTGTTAACAGCTTGTACGAGTGCTTCTAATACTTCTCATAGCAAAGACATACCAGATTCTTTCCAGAAAGACTTAATGGAAAATTATTACTTTTTTTTTTCTTTTAAAAAAAAAATAAATAAAAAAAGAGGCAAACATGCATGCACTAAATTTCAGTATCACCTCTTCCCAGCATGCTGACTGATCAGGCTTCAACACCTCAATCTGCAACCATGATCACAACTAATGTAACATCTTTCTGATACTCTGGACTGGGAGAGACTGCACATTCAAATTGGGAGATGCCAGCTATGCTTAACACAGGTAAGGAATTTCATAAATTTGGTATGTTCTCCCCAGCACTAGAGAAAAGCCTCCTTCTCCAAAGATGTAACAGAGGCTCATATACACATCTTTATTCTACTGGTGAACTTCAATCCTGACTTATTTTAAACACTAAACTGGAGAGAGATTCAGTGTCTTCATTCTTACACACGTTCTTTTGCCAGAGCAGGGCACAGTTAACACATGACAACACCAAGCACAACGTGTTTGGAGCCCACTTTGATGAAGGGCCATATGAACATGTTCCTGTGGTTCTGCAAGATAAAGTCACAGAATCACAGAATGTTAGGGGTTGGAAGGGACCTCTGAAGATCATCTAGTCCAACCTTCATCCCAGCACACCTAACCACTACACCATAGCCTCAAGTGCTAGATCGACTTTTTTTTTAAACACCTCCAGGGTTGGTGACTCCACCACCTCCCTGGGCAGCCTGTTCCAGTGCCTCACCACTCGCTCAGTAAAGAACTTCCCCCGAATATCCAATCTAAACTTACCCTGACGCAACTTGAGGCCATTTCCCCTTGTCCTGTCATTAGTAATTAGAGAGAAGAGACCAGCACCAGCCTCACTACAGCCTCCTTTTAGGTAGTTGTAGAGGGCAATAAGGTCTCCTCTCAGCCTCCTCTTCTCCAGACTAAACAAACCCAGTTCCCTCAGCCGCTCTCCATAGGGCATGTTATCATGAGAGTTATCAGGCTCAGTTATGAGTGTGAAGAAGCAGAACAAGTAGTAATTCTGCGTAACAAAAAAACCTAACACCTAACCATCTACAGAAATTCCACCTGCCTGCTTCTTACTGCACGAAAACACACTTCAGTTTGTCAAGTTGTTGCAAGACCTTCAGCTGAAGACAGGAAGCCCATAAAAACTCGAATAGTCTTTTTTGATACTTGAAGCCTGAAACTACCCTTCTTTCAAAATCATTTGCTTACTTCTTTGATAAATGACTTGCGTGGGCCAGAAGACAATTCCAAAAAATCATTGTGAGAGCATTAAAAGAAATGCCTCCATTTTGCCTTGTTGCTTACAGTTCTGTGCATATTTTCCTTTATTAAAGTACATGTTATTGCCTGGGAACTGCAGACAATTATTAATGCACTTGAGGACTGCACCAACAGCTGAATTTTCTGTTGAAAGTATTTCCATCCTACCAAACAGGAGAGTAAGAATAAAAGTCACTGAATTATAGAAAAATACACTTGTAACTACATATTACCTTTTCATTTAAAGTACTGAGAACTTCTTACGTATGCAAAATTAATCACTGAGTAAAAAACAAAGATAATCACTGAGTAAAAACTCTATAGCTACTGGAGAAACAAACATAAAAGAACCAAGATGCAGAACAGCAAAAATCCAAAAGAACATACATAAACATTAAGTAAACAGTATTAGTTTTGCTCAGAACTAACAAGACAGGCCTCGTGTTTTCATGCAGTATCAAAAGACATCCGACATAGTTATGACATTATTTCTAGTTTTGAAGATACATTACACAGGACTACTAGATGAACTTCAATTCACTTGTTATCCATTTGTGGTGCATGGCATTGGGATGAAGAAGACATGGAAGAACTCTTTTTTTTTTTTTTATAAATTCATGGAAGACATGAAAAGAAGAGCTTGGTTTTTTATTTTTTTTTAAGCTCAGCCTGAAACTTATTCCACACTGGCTGACAATGGCCCACTGTTTTCATTATATATGCAGCAGGCCACTATCTTCAAGATATTCTAAGAACACAGGAGGGGTTGTACTACCTGACAAAACTCCTCTGTCTACTAAACTACCTGCAGCAGTGTCCAGAATAGGATGCCACTAGAAAAATACACAAAGCAAGAAATTGTCATGCTTCTTTTAGGCTCCATCAATGCCTGGGGACTTCCAGAGCCAGGTGTGGTTTCTCTGAATGCAGGAACCTCCACCAGCCTTCTTATCCACATCTACACATTGCCCAAACTCCCCTTACATCAACATAACCTTAATATTCACAATACACTATGGAGAAGAAGCTGCAGATGCCTGACTACCTGCACATGAGAATGTTACTTTTGTCTTAATTGGTTTCATACAAAAAAACCCAACAACCCACACTAGAAAACCTCCAAAATAAAAAGGACTGGTATTCAAGTCTGCATTTCTTTTAGAAGACTACCAGATAACTTCGGCTCATTTGCAGACTTTCAGTACCATTTGCAAACACGAATCAAAAGCCCATGCTGCACGTTCACATTGTCCGGGTAGTTATTTACTTTGTTCTCTACAAAGGAAGGTGATCAGGGGAGAAGGGAGAGAAAAACAAGGAAGATGTGATGGATATCCAGCCTAAGTACTGTGTTAGAACCAGTAATAAAATTAAAGTCTATTGAATCTTAATATTCAGCTTTCAAGACGCATTAAGATAAACTTACTAACTGCAACCCAGAACCCCCTAAGCTCCTCTTGTGCCCTGACGCTCCCAGTGCAACAATTCTTCCTTTGTGGCAGGAGACACAAAACTATCCAGACTCCTGTTACAGTGCTGACTTGCTGTTTTCTGACTACCTGCACAGCAGCATGTTAGTATTTGAAAGAATTACACAGATGAAGTATCAGGTGTACTTAGGTAGACATTGAAAATACTGTTTTCAGGTACACACTTTGCAGGAACAGCTACATGTACCTGGTTTCAAGTGGAATCCACTAACCAACCACCAGAATAATTGGTTTTTTGTGGGTTTTGTTTGTTTGTGGTGTTTTGTTTGGTTAGTTTGTTGTTTGGGGTTTTTTGTGGGTTTTTTGTTTGTTTGTTTACACACTTCTATTTTGATGACAAAGTTATTGCAGATAAGCCACCTGTGTTGGGAAAGTTCAAGATAGCCATCATGCTCGCAGAAAGCTGGAGAGTGATTTTCCATGCATATGTTTTCTGCCTTAGCACCAGTTAGGAAATTCACTCAGGCTATAAAGCAACACATGCCATCAGCTGCCCTGCACAGATTGGCACATACACACATGCTACAACAGGTTCAACCAAACCATTTATGGTCAGCAGAAATTTTCTTTATGCACATCTATCTGAATTGTTGGAGGAAAACAACAAATATTTGTATTCTTAAGGGGAATATTTTTAGACAATTTCTTCCCAAATACAGGCTTTTTTTGAGACAGGCTCATGACGCTGATTCTGATCACAGTTCTTCCCAGAGCTCAGGATCAGGACTGTAAAACTGCTGCCTATGAGGTGACCTCCAGCGCTCTTAGGGGAAAACCAGAAGGACTGTTCTGCTCTCACGCTTCCACTGCAGCTCAAAGCCTCTTGTTTCAAGTTAGCTACAGATTTCTATCTACTCATTTGCTCCCTAGAACAGGAATACAGGAAAAAGTATCACATATCAGCAGCTGCTGTGGCACTGGAGACCTCTCTGGTAAAAGATCTGCTGAATAAGGAAGGAAACAAGCCTGCTGCCTGCGCTCAGCACCAGTTATTCCCTCTTGCCATTGACTTGGCTGCCCACGCAAACAGAGAGCAGCAGTAGTTTGAAAAAGGTGAGTACAGAAGGCTGGCTGGAAGAGATGAGGTGAGAATGATGAGCCTTGGCAGGAGAGGGAATTCATAATTTTGGACAAAAGACCTTCAGGGGCTGGGGAGGAATTTCATTGCAGAGTTCATGAAGCCGTAGGAGATGTGACACCCAGGATTGACAGGAGCAGGAAAAAAGTATAACTGATCAGCAGTTTTGCTGTGGTCAATCTGGTGAAAATTCAGAATCGGAGAAAATGTAGGAAGTGAGACTTGAGTAGCAGAAGAGTAATTGGAAAAAAAAAAAGAAAAAGTATTAATGGAGAAAATATATAACAAAGAATGGCAGCAAATTTTAGGCTATGCAAAAAATACTACTTAAACAGTCTAAATGTGTTTCTTTAGAAAAGAGAAGAAAAGCAGTATCACCTATGGGCAGGCAGAGGAAAACATGGAAGAAGTAAGACATCCTGAAAAATCATCTTCATGCTGACAAGTATGCTGGGCATAGAACTAAGTCAGTAAGAAGTAGGGGTAGGCACTAAAAAAACCTACAGGGTGCCAGAGGGAGGATGTGGCACATAGAGACGGACACATTCACCAGTCTGCATAAAAAGAAAAGGATGGGAATGGAGGCAACGAGGAGCAGCATCTCAGTTCACATTTTTACAGCCATACAAGTAGCTCTCCTCGCAGAGCTACCCTCCCCAGCTCAGACTATCGTGCCATTTACTAGCTTGGTTCCTACTACTGCTTCACTTTCCAATTCGTATTGATTGCAAGGGAAGCAAATGCACTTAGGATAGACTTTTTGAGATTATTCAAAAGACTTTTAAAGTCCTTTATGACAATCATCACAGGTTTTTATCAAAGTATGCTTAACAAACACATGACAGTGAAGGTACCAAATTCTGAAGCACAGACAAAAATACATTTTCAGTTTAGTAACTAGCTCTGAGAAAACTCATGAAATGCAACAGTCAGCAAGATACTTAATGGAAAAATAATTAGGATTAAAGTACTTAATTTACTGAGGCATTGCTATAAACATTAATATACAAAACAGTCTCCACTGAGCATAACACCAATGTGCAATGTATTTATTTTTTAGTTTTATTTTAATCACCTCATTAATTTATTTCTTGAATATTGGGGACTTGGAACAAAACACAATGTTACCAAACGCACTGGTCATTATTCTTTGAAGATACAGAGCATCTTCTGAGGAACTTCACCTAACAGGAAATTGAAACCAATTGAGTTGGATGAGAATTTCTGCTAGGTAGGTAAGTATAAAGCAATAGCTATTGTGGCTCTACTCCAAACCAGGACAGGTTCAAGCTGCCTTAAGACTACAGTTTTGGTCTCTGAAAAAATACTACTAAAAACTCCCATAAACATGATGTAACCCTTTTTATCCTTGATACAAAGCAGAAGCAGAAACCATTTATCTTTAGCAGATTGCACAAAACAGATCTGAAATCTTCTGAAGCAGACTGTGTATCTTCCAGTTCATTATACCATAAAAGGTTAAAAACATTTTATTAGCTAAAATGCTATTTTAGCAATGTAAGTCTACTCTGCACTAGGTGAATCTGATTAGACAAGAGATGAGATTCATGTTAACTGTTTTGTCACCTTCATAATCACAAAGGGTACCAACATCCAGAAAAAACCCTAACAACCTACAATTACTCTCTAGCTCATTTGAGCTGCATTAAATCTGCTAAAAAGAATTAAGAATTCACTGTTCATCTCAGCAGCAGCACGACTTATTAGAAGAGGCATTGCCAATCTTCTGTCAGATTTCAAGAAAAATAAGCAACTACACAAGAGCTGACATTGGGTAAAAAACAAGTTTCAGAAATAATCACAATCTTAATGCTCTACAACCAAGTTTAATAGCATAACCTTTGTCAAACTATTTCAGAATGGTGCCTGAATGGACACCCAACTTCAGGTTCAAAGCCAGAAGCTGCTGTGTCTGCCTCTAAGCAAAGAACAAGTAAAGCATTTGAGAACCTGTTTCGGAAACAGGTACTGCTGTCAAGCGCACGGTAACATGACAGAAATTTCCAGATAACACCAGAGACGGTGTGGTGTGGCATCTGTTTATACAGATGTACAGCGACAACGCACTAACTCTGCTTGTATTCTAAATTTTACATTTCTACCCCTTACAGCTTCCACAGGCACAGTAAAAGCCAGTATCAGCATTTCGACTCAGCCTTCTAAATAACCAGCCAGTGAAAGAAACACACTTAACAGCTTCACAAAAGTACAAGTACCTGCAATGAAGTTCTTGCTTCAACAGCACAGAAGGAAGAGTATCTGTCACAGGTGACTCACTGGTCAACTTAATTTATTTTGCTGCTTAGAACTGCACATCAGCACTAAGCACATAAAGTACCTGAACACTGAACGTTGTTGTCAAATAAAGCAAAGTTGTTACTTGGATGCTTTTGAACAGTACAAGCACTATGTACTTTTTAAAATCAAAGTCAATTATTAAACATTAATGCCAAGTGAAATTAATACAGCAGACTATTGGTTATATTAAAGATTTTTTCTACTTCCAATAAATACAAGAGGACACAGATATATGTATCTATGTGCATATACATGCGTGTGCACAGTTGATACTATAATTATCAGAGGTAACTGCACGTTTAAATAATTTTTTGCATTTATGCAGAGCACCTTACCTATTTTATGATAAATGGGTGCATTAAACACACATATCAACATTATGGATGCACTTCTTGGTAAGATTAATAAGTAGTAGCTCACCTTTGCTGATGCAGCCCAACCACCTGTAAATTCCTTTTATATGCATGAATCTAAAATCCTTTCAAACATGAGCTCAAGTTTCATGCTTTTATAAACTACATAAACAACACAGAATAAATAAAAATCAATGCAAGTCATTGCGTATTTGAACTGATGCATGAATGATGTTTTAACTTTCCAAAATTCAAGAGTTTTACTTGCTTTAAAAAAAAAAAAAAGAGACCATCTGCGTCCAAAATAAAGGAAACTGCTGTAGTTTAGGCAGTGCTTTCACTGCAGGAAAAAAACCAAACCAACACAAATACAATCAAAGAAAAAACCAACAGGCAAAAATACCCCAAACACTCAAAAGGGTGTAGCTACAACCAGGGAAGCGATTAAAGGATTAACAAAATGGAATCATGAGTTTAATGCAAATTGCCTCAGCCTCCTACCTTCAATATATGTGAGCAGTTATACCAGTCAAACCCTAACTGAAAAAGCTAGACTTGAAGAGTTAATCAAAAGCTTAAATTATAACCATCCTGGGACACCAGTAAATCCCAGCTACATTCTGCTCTGTGATATGCTGAAGTTCATTCAGAGAAGCATTTGTGAACCAGAGATACTCACAGATTTTCACATGCCCCACTAGCACATTTCCAATTACCATATTTTAATACAAATTTTAACAATTTGAAACAAGTTCTATGTTCAGGTTTGGGTTCTACAGTACAAGAGACATGGATGTACTGAAGTGAATCCAGTCGAGGTGACCAGTATGATTACAGGGCTGGAGCACACGCTGTACAAGGCAAGGCTGAGCGAGCTGGGTTTTTTCAGCCTGGAGAAAAGACGACCAGCAGGTGTACAGCTGCCTAGAGAACATGGAGCCAGGCTCTTCCTGGAGGTCTACAATAAAATGACAAGAGGCAGCAACCATGTTGGAACACGAGAAGCTCTGATTTTTTTTTCCCCATCTCTTTTAACCCTAAGTAAGATCAAGTATTATGACAGGCTGTCCGAGGCTGCATGATCTGCATACTTTAAGATGTTCAAAATTCAACTGACAAGGCCTTGAGTGCTATGATCTAACTGGATCTGTTCTCAGCAGCGTTGAACTAAACAACCTCCATTCCAACCTAAATTATTCAATCAGAAGAGCTCAAAATAATAAGGATGAAGTTTTTGAAAACACAGATTTTGGGCCTCTAACTCCTAGATTTCAACAAACTAACCACCCACTTCTGTGATCGACATTCTATAAATAGAAGCTTCTACCAATACTTCCACTTCTTTTCCGAAAACATCAAAAAAGGGACAGAGATCCCAAAGACCAAAACAAAGTGCAGTCAAAAATAAAAAAATAAGCAAGCTTGAAGGAGTCACAGAAACAAAGGTAGCAATTTTCAGTCAGAACATTTAATTTTTTGTTAGTATCAGATATCTTAATAGCATAGAAGGTTGTAATATATAAGAAGGTATAATAAGTCACTCGAGCTCATAATAAGTCTATTCATTTGCTTGTTAGCATCACTCTGTTGGTTGGCTGTGCTCTTTGACCATTAAGAGGAAACACTGAGCATACAAATGCTGAATTAAAAAAAAAAAATCCAAAACCTCATACGTGTGCATGTCAAAAAGCACATGGCTTCCTACAGGAGAGAGGACTAAATTTCCTAATTCTGTCATTAAGAATTGGTGCAGAAACAGGTTTTATAGGTGCTAACATAGTAACCTATTAGATGTTTGCAGGCAAATGGAAAATAGTCCCACAGTGATTTGCCTATGATGGCAACAGGCATTAGCTCTGTGGTATGTTCTTTAAAAAGCCATTTATATGCATTCCCTTACCACGAGGGAACTGTAGCCCCATGACAGGTCAGCACTAAACCTCCTACTCCCCCAAAAACAATACACATATGGAAGACTCACACACCTAAAGTCATCTTCTCTTCTCACAACAATTACCACTTCTAAAAAGTGAAGCATCTCTAACAAGTACAAAGAAATCTAAATAGTGCAGGCACATAAGGAGTTCCATTTCATGCTTCTGAGCATGAAGTTAAGACCAAATAACATGGTGAAGGCGGCAAACAATGCATCTTATTGAGAGGGTCCTGAACAGCCCCATTAACCTGCAGCTTTTCTGCAAGGAGAGAGTGCGGAAAAGTTCTGTTTAGCACCTTTGTGCAACAATTAACTCTCCAACACTGAAGGGCAGCCAAGGTTTCAGGAAGCTCTCTAGATCTTAAGGGGAACAACCAAAAAGGAAACAGTGAGCTTGGGCAAGGCAACCAAAGGGGTTTACTTATGACTGTGGAGGAATGCAGAGGAGGAAGAGACATTGCCCAAAATACCGGGTGTGGGGGTAGAACATGGAACTGTCACATATGACACACTTGGGAGAGCATGCAGGGAACCACTACTGTATATGCCAGCCCAGGGAAGAGTGTAACCATCTAGAATTGTACTCATGCTCGAGCAAAGATAGGCAGTTGTGTTTTAAATGGTTAGTTTACGTTTAGCTCATGTCAGAGACTGCCTGAAAGCTACTAGTGGTTTAACTCCTGAGAATTTCCAACATGCAAGCAGTATCAGATGTCAGCTAATCGAAGATCTCTCCACACATTCTTTTCTGTACTTCAGAATCCTTATTAGCTTAAAAATTCATCTTACTACAGATTTAATTTGAACTACTTCATTTACAGCTCTGTTTTGCACTAAAAAAGTGTTTTGAAGAAAATCCACACCTGTTAGATTAATAAAAATTTTTATGATAGAAATGACAAATAAAAGATCATTATACTCATATTTTAGACAGATCCTCCTTTCTACCATAGAAAGTGAAACAAGATGTGAAGCACACAGTTAACATGAGGAAAAGTACTTAGTGAAAATCTTAATTTCCTGTACCAATATGAAATTTCTGAAGCTGGAAATTTTCTAACACTGAAGTAGATTTATGATGCTCAAGTGTGGCAATGTACTTCCTTCCCCACACACACTGTATGGTTCTTTAAGACTTCGGAAATTCAGTCCTTAATGTCATGGTGCAAGGAACTTGAACTATGCACTAAATGTCACAATTATCTGCAGTTTATCAGTATTACCAGACTAATTCCAAATTAGAGTCAGTTACGCTACACTGGAGTATACTCCAACATGTAACTGACAGAACTGGTGCTGGACCAAGAGATTTTAGATGTCTCTTCAAGGTACAGCAGCACTCTGAGGCTGCAGCAAGAGGATGACTTCAGCCATCTGCAGAGCTGTAAAGGTACTCGACATCAGGTTCAAGTGAGGGAAGGTTTTTCCTGCTGCAAGGTCAGTGCAAAGGAGTAAAACGCTCAGGTCTGACCTAGGCAAATGCTATAATTTTTATCACCAAGTCTAATAGTTGTGAAGCAAGAAAAAAAGTCCAGCATTAACTGCTCTTACTCACTCCATAAATTGGTGGAAGAGCTAGGAACAGAAGCCAGGCACAGTTTAGTATACTCTCTGTCTACTGGATTGGAGGAGCCATTTCTTCCAACCCACGAGTAATTTGATTCCAACAAATGAGGGAAGAGAGCAAGAAACTGCAGAGGAGCCAGCTTTGGCTACATTCCGCAAGTCACACACATTCTCTTAATTGGTTTCCTCCCTTCGACACTGAAGTTAGGACACCAGTCACTTCCATGCTCAGCTGTGATGTAACACTCCAGGGTATTAAATATTACTTAAGAGGCTAGCAGGCAACTGAAGACACAACAACAGCTCAAACAGTTTCACAGTCTTAATAAAAGAGACAAAAGCTTCCGAGATGCTTTTGTACTGTAATTGATAAGGCTTGTGACTGAAACCTTTGAAAGTTTGTTAACACGTCAAGTCTTATTAACAGTATACTTCACACCAATCAAGACTTGGTAAGCCTTATTTTTCACTCCTGTGAACAGTTATAGACTGAACAACTATGCTGTACAAAACTTACAGAGGATCTTCTGGGAAAAAAATATAAAAAACCTGCAACCAACCCAACCCTAGTTCTATATTTGCATGTAGCATTGTGTAAATAATAACTGTGTTCATAAAATATGTTATCACAAATTTTTTTTTCTCTCTTAAAGCAAAGCGGAGTCAAATAAAGCAACAGTCAGTCATGTTTCTAGATGAGTAAGAACATAAGTGAACAGGATATTCCAAAAAAGAAAACCAGAATGCATGTTCAAATATAAAACTAATTCTTGAGTGCAGTTGACAATGTCAAAAGTAGTGCATGCCATTTGAAAACATTTTTAAATTCTCTTCCTTGAATTGAAAATAAAAGTGTTTATTTTTTCTTTTTAAATCTAAGTATAGAAAAAAGTAGGTTTATTACTGCTAATCACTGCCTAAGGCATTGGTTCTTCTGGACAGTAATTTTTTCCTTAATCTATTAAGAAAACTTAGACTGGCAACACCGAAGATTAATAACATATTAACTTCCTAAAAGTAGCAGGTCAAAGAATAATAATTTCTTTGAATAATGTATGTATCTCTCATTAAACACAAAGAGAAATTTTGAGATTCGGAAGATTAACAAGATTCCACACCTGTGTTCCACCCCTCCCAGATACTTCAGCTGCTGCAGCAAACTCAAAAGCTGGGGTTTTGTTTCCGTTTTTGTGTTTAGCATGCACAATAACAACCAGCTTCACCTCAATCTAGTTTCCATTAACAGAAAAAAAAACATAACTGCAACCACTAAGTTCTTCTAAAAGGGGTTTTTCTAAGCATAATGACTTAATTAAAATTATTTCTTAAGCCCAAACAGGTCACTCTGAACTCGAAAGCATCCAGTTCAGAGGACTCTCCCAATAATAGAATAAATTAATTTAAAAAAGAGAAATAACAAGAAATTAGACCACCAGATTCGGATCCTTATTTCTCTTGCTGAAACAGATGAGCCACCACTTAATACCACAAGAACTACCTTCCTCTTGTGCGAGTTCGGCATTTCCATTTTCCCAGTAAAAGTTTGAGAGTTATCCTTACACAAGGTAACAAAACATAGGAAAGTGGGTGTGTTACAACAACCATGGAAGCCAGCCTAAACTGGAAACCAAGACTCAGAATTATCCATGCTGACTTTTACACACCCTTGGAGAACCAGTCTTCTAGAAGTGATCACCGCCCATGTCATTTAGTTATCTTTACATAGCAAGCAAAATTTATGCTACTCATTGCTCTTAATTTTCATTTGACATCAGATCTTCAAGCACATATTTAGCTATTCAACACTTCTCTCATATTGCATGCCATTCTGTCACCTCCAGGTCCGTGATCCTTTGTCACGTATGCGATGACACGCCAGCGGGGTCCACAGTCCAGTGGACAATTCTATTGCTGACACAGTAACATCTACTTCACAGGACTGGACACCCGTTAATCGTGTGCTCGCCAAAGCATCACAGGCATATGCAGTTTGAAAAAACCAAAAACCAAAAAACACAAACCACAAAACATGGCAATCTGGAATAAGCATTTGGAAGAGGTTGGGATTTCATAAACCGGTCTCCTAGAGAAAATACAGGGCTGTTTGCTGGGTACATGCACGTTTTAACAGAACGACAAGCCACAGAAAATGCCTAACTTGAACACCCTTTTAGTTTGCTACTAACAATTTTAAGTTTAAGAGGGTATCACAGGATTTCTACTGCCTCTTCCTGCAGACAGTTTTCTGCATGGCTGAGTCATAACTAACATTACATCATCTTACCCAGGGAGGGGCACAATTTCCGTAGAGTAAGAACTACCTCTTACAACTAGAGCAGCATATTAAAGCTGCAAAAATCAAAGCAATCTAGGATATAAACTGAGGGGGAAGGGCAGAGCAGGAAACCCAAACTAAATCTCTATCTACTTCAGTCTCAAAGAAATATGTTGATTTTTTATAACTACTACTTTACATGCAACAATGTTTCAACATGTCTCCAAATTCATTAGCATTCAGAACTACAATGACTTGTATATAAATAATCAACACATTAGAGAAAAAGAAAGTCAGGCATTTTTTAAACTTTATCCTTCGGAAAAAGCCTAGGAGACCACAGCTTTACTGACAGACTAGAAGCAGTCCCAGAGGGCCCGACACCATTTACCCTGCAACTCTAAGTAAAAATGGATCAACAGTTTCATTATATCTCACCAGCACATCATTGCAGATGTCTCTTAGCTCAGTCTCAATTTTCTCTCTGTATTCTCGAGCCATCTGCTGTTTTTTCTCAGCGCCTTCCGTCTTTTGTTCAATACTTGAGACGACTCTCCAAGATGACCTACGGGCTCCTACAACATTTTTATAGGCAACAGAGAGAAGATTCCTCTCTTCGTTGGACAACTCAGCTCCTTGCTCAGTCACAGACTTCATGCAACTTGCCATGTCATCATATCTTTCAGCCTGCTCAGCCAGTTTGGCCTTCTGCACCAGCTCATTTTTATCCATGCTGATATTTCTAAAGAGGAAAAATAGTGAGGCGTTATTCAGACATTGACCAAGGACAAAGATGTTTTAACTTCATATGCACAGCAACCATTCTCTAAGTAGTCTGGAACTGTAAGAGGTACAGCTGAAATCCAGAACACAAGGCTCAAACACATGCAAACATGCACTGAAGAGTTAAGCCACTGCTTCCTCCTGAAAAATTGTTAACTTTTAAAAGCACGTTATTGTTTTAACAAATGCAAACAAAGACATCCAAAGGTGAACTGAAACCACATCATTCCTATCTTACATACATAAACGATCCTTGTTCTTTGCCATCACTCTCTCATAGGACTACCTTCAAGCTGCAGCACCAACTGCATCCAATTATCAGTGTAAGAAAAATGACAAAGGAAATATCTAATATTGAGTTTTTTCACAGGACAAGGCCAAATAAAGGCTAGGCAAATACTATCAGGCAACTCTTTGCGCCTTAACAGAATCTTACAGGTACAAGCAGAAAGACCTGGCATAGAGGTCGGCAAATCAAATCCCACACTGGACATTAGAGAGTCAGAAAGTATCAAATACGTAAATGCCAAGGTGTACACCCTTCAACAATGCTAACTTCCATTCCCAAAATGAGATACATCTGAGCCAGGTACTGCTGCTCAGCCCCTCCAAGATGATATGCTTTCAGAGACAAAAGGAAATTTTACTATTTAAAAATATTACTTCCACGTCAGCATTTGAGATAGCACGACCTGGGTGAGATGCCTCATAACCCACATCTCATCAGAACAGAGGTATTGGGGGTGGTTTTTTTAGTACATCAGGAAAGACGTACTCCTCCCTCACCCCCCATCCTTTTATGTCTCTTGACTTGATCATTCTGAGGGCCCGGCAATGTGCATTGGGATGCACCATTCCTTAAAGTTTGACCATATCATTAAATTAAGAACCAGTTTTTGTTATGGAGCTTTATGCTCCATACACAAGAACCCAGCATCTCAACCTTTAACCATCAACCTTTTTGTCATTTTACATGAAGTTACCACAAACAATAGCAGCACTGTCTTCCATTCGGGAATAAATTAAGCACGTTTTAACATTCTGGTCACCCGAAAGGGAAACTTTTAGTAGCTCCTATCCCAAAACCGGGGCCACAAACCCAGCAGCTGGTTCCGCAGCGTTTGCGAACGTGCGTCGAAAACTTGACTGCACGGCGAACAGCGGGCTGAAGGAGCCATTTTAAAGC
>NW_009736897.1:450-1095 GCF_000703405.1 Apaloderma vittatum | reverse complement strand
AACTTATATACTCATGCCCGTAGAGCAGAAGAAGGCTTTCCATCCCACCTTCTCACCTCCATACGCATGCAGGAAAATCCTCAAGTCAGTCTGTGATATGTTACAGTAATTTCTAGCTGATTTTGCAGGGCTGTATCTTCTAAATACATCAACATGGCTCCATTGGGATCTGTCATCCCTCTTTGACAGTGTATCAATCAGCTTCTCTAATGATTGATTGGTTTTCTCTATTGATTGTTTTTCTCAATTGATTGATTATTTTCTCCATTGCATTCTCAATTGCTTTCTCAATTGATTTCTCCAGTGATTTGTTGTTTTCCTGAACTATTTTTTCCATGGCAGCAACGTGAGCTTGTTGAGGATTAGCAGTACTGTCTTCATACTGTTGTGCTTTCCTGGCCACTTCACTTACTGTTGGTGTCTGGCCATCTGATGACCAGACATTGTTTATGGCAGAGCATTTCATCAGGGTTTACAATTGTTTGCAGATCACTGTAAATCACTCTTTCACTGTTAGTTCACTCAGGTACTTAATGCCTTTTTTCCATGGTGGTCCAGTTGTTTGAGTAGCAGGCAAGTCGTCCTTATAGGTATACCGGATCTTTAGAGCTGACACGAGACATCTGCAGAGGTTTGGACTGTTTT
>NW_009736897.1:0-390 GCF_000703405.1 Apaloderma vittatum | reverse complement strand
CTGGTCAGATCAATGATATTAGCCCCTTTATCCCAAGATCGGAGTACCCACCTGTAACATGATTCACCCTCATAATGGCCAAAGTTCTTTCTCACATCTCACAACTCCCTCAGAGCTAAAGGTTTGACAACTGCCTCTCATTCTGGCTCTGAATCATCTGATGACTTTACTTTAGAAAGAACCCCTCCTGCATCAGAGTCATCTGATGTTGGGCAATTTGTCTTTGTTAGATGTTTCTTCCCAGTCACAGGGGTACCAGCTTTCCTTTCTGATTCTGAATATGACACATCTGATGGAATTGCTTTAGAAGGACCTTCTCCTAGATCTTTGTCATCCATTGTTAGGGAAACTGACATTTTCTTATGTCTCTTTCTAGTCAGAGGGGCAATT
>NW_009736896.1:74332-121777 GCF_000703405.1 Apaloderma vittatum | reverse complement strand
ATTCTCCCCTTTTACTCTGCTCTTGTGAGACGCCGCCTTGAATACTGTGTCCATTTCTGGTGCCCCCACCATAAGAGGGATGTGGATCTGTTGGAGCGTGTTCAGAGGAGGGCCACAAAGATGATCCAGGGGCTGGGGCACCTCTGCTATGAGGACAGGCTATGGGAGCTGATACTGTTCAGTCTGGAAAAGAGAAGACTTTGGGGGGACCTAATAGCTGGCTTCCAATACCTGAAGGGAACCTACAGGACGGCTGGGGAAGGACTTTTTACAAAAGTGTCCACTGATAGGACAAGGGGAAATGGGCTTAAGTTGAAGGAGAATAGATTTAGACTAGATCTTACGAAGAAATTCTTCCGTACGAGGGTGGCAAGACTTTGGAATAAATTGCCCAGAGAAGTTGTGGCTACCCCCTCCCTGGAGGTGTTCAAGGCCAAGTTGGATGGAGCCTTGAGTAGCCTGATCTAGTTTAGAGGCGTCCCTGCCCACGACAGGGAGGTTGGACTAGATGATTTCTAAGGGCCCTTCCAGCCTAGGCCATTCTATGATTCTATAATTGCTATAGCACAGAGGTGTATACGTCTGAATGGAGTTGCATTAGTTTTGCTATGAGCCAACTCTTGCAAAAGAGATTGCTGCAGGAGATGGTGATTGGTGTAACTGAGCTAACTAGAAATTAATCACTTACTACTTCTTAAAGACAAAGAACAATCTGTTTTAAAGGTTAAATCTGCAGGAAGTAAACTGGTCTCAAGGTGTTAAGACTTTTTTATGAACAAGTTTACAATTCATCAAAAGAGCAGGTAGAAGTTTCTGCTCATTATCAGTCTTACTGTCAGTCATGTGATGAAATCCTAATGCAGGAAATGCATTTGATTCAAAAGCCACAGTTTGCCAACCTCTTCTGTTGGGCCTGTTTGCAATATGTACATGCCCTATAGCTGCCATTAGGATTGCCATGTTTTTATTCACGACCTCTCATCTACTTAGGTCTCAGGGAGTGGAAAATAATCTAGATTGCTCCAATACAACCACAGACATACTCTGAGCCATAGACATCTGGACATGGAAGCCCTTACATGGGCTGTTTCTTTTACATGGAAGCTATTTCTCTTGCACAGAGATTCATCTCAGTATAACTTGTCCTAGTGACACATGCTTTCTCTGTTTTGTGCCTGGTAGAGCATTTCAGAGCAATTAATAAACGCCAGACATTACTGAGAAATTCTGTTGAAAAGGGGGAGTCTGAAATCTCCTGTTAAAATTGTACATCTCGCCATTTTTAGAATTCTGTCTCTTTGTAAGGAAATAATTGAAAAATATGACGGGGGATAAATTTCACCACATGTAGAAGACTAGCATAAGAATTCTTGATGACGTTATGTACTTAAAATAGTGTTGAACAGCATCTTATTCTGTTGAAATGATAGAATATATTCTGTGTAAAAGCTTTTAATAAACACTATGGAAATAGAAGCATTCATAGGTTTGTGACTGTTTACATCCTGTTCAGTAATAACTTGATAAGACATATCTAAATCTCCAGAACAAAGGAAAGAAAGTTTTAGAAAAGGTTAGCAGGTCTCTTTGCCAGACAATATGAAGGAGTGGAAAGTGAAAGAGCTGCTTGGAGACTTGTGGCAGAAAGCTAGGTTGCAGATTTTCTGAGAACTGGGGCTAAGGGACTTTAAAGATGCAAAAAAACTTGAACTTTCTGCCAGTAGACCAGTAGGTGATAAAAGGCTCCAACTCTATTCAGTCCAACAGGGTTGCACAAGACTTTCAGCTAGGATAAACTGTTGTTAGAAGCTGAATTGTTGGTTAACTTGTAATTTGCCGAGGGCAACTTCAATTTTGGTTTTGAATAGCTCCATGAAGAAATCCATTGTTTTCTCTCAGGCTTTGTGAGTGCTTATAACATCTTGCTAGGAATTAGATCACTGGAAGAGAAACTAGATAGCACAGACTGAAAATCATCATGTGGCAGAGCTACAAGCCCCTTACCTTATCACTTAGCAATTCGAGAGAAGGGAAAGCTCAGAGTGATTTGAAGATGGAGAAAATATTATCATCTCAGGAGTTCATTTGTAAGGTAATGCTGCTTTAGGGGTGCAGTTGTTTCCCACACAATACTGCTGTCTTTTCTCCTCCTTTGTGTGATATTCATACAAGGAGAGCATTCAGATCACCCAGCTGTCCCATGCTAGTGTTTTCACACAGAGCAGGTGAGATGCACTATGCCCGCAAATATTGTAATGACATTTGAGCTGCTTAAAAACTACCAAGAAATCTAGTGCTTTGAGCATCCACTGATCTCTAAAGTGATGATGAC
Organism: Apaloderma vittatum; assembly: GCF_000703405.1. Taxonomy (NCBI): domain Eukaryota; kingdom Metazoa; phylum Chordata; class Aves; order Trogoniformes; family Trogonidae; genus Apaloderma; species Apaloderma vittatum. The sequence goes on along the minus strand of NW_009736896.1, from coordinate 119,445 downwards.
TCTTAGTGACCATTTAAACTGATATTAAAAATTTTTTCCTGACAAGATTGGAATAGTTTTATTTATTATAGTGTCATTTACTCTAAAAATGTTTTTAACTAATCTACTAAAATCTACTAATATGCATATCTAGAATTCTGATGCTTGATGAGACTTGGCCCATGTTGAGATTTTATGAAATTTGAATGCCTGTGTGTATAAAATAGAAAAAAGCAGAATGACTTTAAAATGATGATTAGCTCCTCAGTCTTCAAAGTGGTCTTTTTTTTCCTGTTTCTTCTTTTATTTTTTCCCCTATTTTGTCCTTCTCCTTTTTCTTTTTTGTTTCTTTTTCCTTCTTTCTCTTTCTCCTTTTGTCTTTTTTTATTATTTTCTCCTCTTTTTCTTCTACTTTCTTTGACTTTTTCACCTTCTTGACTTTTATTCTGATTTTGTATCTTGTGTTAAAGTCAGGACAATTCCTAGCAGCAAATTGTGTCCATTCTGCTCCAAAGTGCACTTTGTGTTCCCCATGGTTGTCTTTCACTGGATCAGTTCCAGGAAGATCATTGTCATGGCTGTGCAACCAGAGCTGTGCCTATCCCTATAAGTATTTGAATTATTTCTCCTCTTCTTATATGGAGCTGGATATACCTTTAACTTGAACAAGGTAGGAAAAACATCAGCATTTGTAGCAAACATAGGTATTAGAGGTTTTCCACAACATGGGCTGAAGCCTTTGGGGGGAACAGTACATCACTAATAAATGTTATTTATGTTGTCAGTCTTGTTAATATGGAATACAAGCTCCATGAATCCATGTCTCCACTTGCAGCTGTAGCTATTTTAAGTGTGCTGTCAGCTAAGTGACTTTCTTGGGATTCATGATGTCTGAAATAATGTGCATTTAGTTGAAAATTCTTTTTCAAGAAAGAAAAGCTGTATTTAAGGGGAAAGAAATAATGTATAGGAAATTCTCACAAAAAGACATATTTACATATGTTTTATCTAAGAAAGAATTTCAGGCTTGAGTCCAAGAGAAAGGAGCACAAAATGAGGGAATGAAGACACAGAATTTAACTTAGAAAAGTATCAACAGCAGTTTAATCTCTCTACCAGTAGATGGAGAACAAAGGAAAGTAGAAACATGCACATGAAGAAAAAAAAAAACTCACATGAGCTTCTTGAAGGGAGTAAGATGAAAAAGAAGAGGGAACAAGGGGAGAACAGAATGCAAACTAGGAGGAAATTGGGAAAACTGGATTTTAAAGCATAAAGAGGAAATGACAAGACTTAAATAGTCAGCTTGGACAAATCAGCGTGTTGAAAGTAAATAAATACGCAGTAGTGAATAAATATGCAGATTATCTTCTTTCATGCCGTGTACACAGTATTCTTTACTCTTGGAACATAGTTTGAAAACGTGGCATGAGTAGCTTGCATTACTGGAATGGAAGAAATCCATGTCTGCCTTTTCAAGCACTTTTCCAGACACAGACATACTGTGAGTGACATCATGGAAAACCATTTCTTCTTGGCCTTTACATACGCCTCTCTCATAAGGAATTCTCTTGCTCCTGTGCTCTCGTTCTCCCTGTCTCCTTCCCTCTTTGTCTCTCGCTTTCTGCTACATCTCACTTTGTGCTTTCTTTCTTCTCTTCCTTCCTTTATTTTTCTGTTCTTTCCTTTTTTTTTATTTCTGATCTTCAAAGTCAGGATCGGAGCAAGGGATCTTGTTAGCTCTCTTTTTAATAGTTCAAAGAGTTTCATTAGGGATTTTTTAATGCACGAAATTCCTCTCAGTGAGACATGCCACAAATTCTGATCTCTCCCCTTCAGGCAGTTACACACTCTTAAATATGGGGTTGGAAATGACACGCGTCTGGAAATACAGAAATGAAACAGCCTTCCACTTTCTGCACTGCACTATACAATGAAGGTGTTGTAAATTGTTAATTGAATCACATGGGCTGCTAGTTTGTTGGACTTACTATAAATAGAAACTGTACATTCCAGTGTGTTACCACTTATTTTCGTTAGATTAAGTACCGTATTTTTGACTTTTCTGTATTCTAACATAGAGATTAGCAAAGCTTTTAGTTTGTCTGGTTTTATTCCCTAAAACATAGCTTGCACTCTGAAATTTTGTTCTATTTACCTTCTCTTATCAAACCATCTTTATGGTATTTTTGTACTATTCCTATTTTAAAAGAGAAGTAAAAACTGGACAACCTATAATGTAACATGAGCTAGTCCCTGTAGTACAACCCAATAAATAGTGAAATATTAGTATTGCATATTAAATCATACTACACACATTACATAGAGAGTAATAGTTAACGTATTGCCATGCAGAAAGGTAAACAGGGTATTGCTTGAGATGGAAAGCAGGGAGATTCTTCAGTCTTCCAAAGCAATTCTGAAGTTTTGGGTCACCACTTTGAGAAGACAACATTGTCTGAATGTGAGTGGCACCAGGCTGGGAAGTTTTTTCCTCCATAGTGGTTTTTCAGGTGAATGAAAACCTCACATTAGAAGCAGCCAGTGAGGAATTATAAGCCAATGAGACTGAAGACTGCAATGTGAGAATGAGGAAGTGTTTAGTTTCAGAGAAGGGGAAGGAGTAGATAATGGAATTAATTTCTCAATAGTCGATGATCCTGCAGAATGTTAACACTCTCTTCACAAAGTTGTAACTCTCAGTCCAGTATATTTTATAGTGCAGTAGTATAGATAGTTTAACACTCATAAGCCTTGGGAGTGTTAAACACAGTTCAAAAGTGTTGATGAGTAAATGCGAGATTAGATAAATGTGGGATTAAATGTACTGTTTCTTTTAAATGTGATGAGTTTCCAGGCACCTGAAATGATTGACCAAAACACATCTCCTTAAAAGCCTGAAGGAACTTTAAGATAGTATTTAAAATTTAACATTTGTGCAATTGGCGAGTTTATATAGAAAAAGTGAAATTAAGCCTAGACCTTTCTGCTAGACAGGAGCAATGAATTTATTTTCAGGACAAACTCACACGATTTATATTTTGAATGAACAAGAAGTTCAGCAATTCAGTATCTCATTAGAGAATTAGTGGGGTGATAGCAAAAACGTGACAGAGAGTAATACAGCCAATTTTTTATCCAGCTTCCAAACCGTTAAAACCGAAATATGCTGGCTGATTGTGGAGCTTTTCTACAGTCACATGCAATTTTTCTAATTCTTCTGTTGCTGCTTTGCCAATATAAAAGCAGTTCAAGAAAATTCCAGTTTTGCTGTTGCCAATATTCAGTGATGTTTTGACATGTTTAGGGATTTCAGAGTGTTTTGAGACCTCTGTGTTCTTGGGAGAGGAAAAAAAATTACAGGTTTCTCATGTTGTTTAGAACATTCTGTGGATAATCTCTTGGAAATACAGAGTTTGTAAGAAGAAATAATCAGAGCACATAGACTCTATGTTAAGAAAAGAGAGAGATTTAACATTTATTTTTAAAATTTCATAGAATCTGGCTACCAATCTACACTTCAGGAGGATGTGTAATTGTCCAAAATTGGGGAAGGTCGAGCCACTAATTAATAATTTCTGAAAATTACTAGAATTAAAGATTTATTTTTTTTTTAATCATGTAGATATTTAGAGGCAGAAGTAGACAGCTACTGGGCCTAACAAATACAAAGGACCTACCTGCCACTGAATTCTGTGAATTGCACCTTATGTGACATCCAAGACTAAGATGGTTCCAGGATTTCTTGTTGCTGTATCTACTAGTGTTACCTCTGTAGCTGAACAACTTTCACTATGTTTTAGAGTTTTGAATCACTTTGGAAAATATCTCAGTAATGTTTAGCCTATATATTCAATCACCGGACTGCAGACACTGAAAACCTTAACCTGAGTGCTCTTCCAAAGTTCCTTAATGGAATGAGAAATTCTTCAGGAATTACTCCAGCTAAGGAAGCAGGAAGGCAGAACAAAATTTGTCCTATGATTATTTTATTACTTGGTCCTAATTGCTTAGAAGAAGGATAAGGAGAGGAGTAAGGAATAATGGATGCTAAAATACACAGTACAAGTAGGAACTACCTTCTTGCAGGTAAAGATGCACTAGGACTGTTTAGCTGAATCTGATTAGGTTTACATCTGAAAATATGCTGAAAGATGTCACAGGTATGGACAGAGAGAGCTTTTCTCATTGAAGTGAGTTGCCTCTTTCCAAGGAATATAGACAAGCTGTTTTATTTGCATATCTACCTATGTTTACCTATCACTGAAAATTTTCATTTTGTTAAGTATTCCATTATAGCATCGAGTACACCTCAATGGCAGAAAAATTGTTGCCAAGAGAAAAAGAGTCTAGAGAGTTACGTGTTCTACTCCTTGTATGTTTAAGGAAGAACTTATAATTTCTGCCAAATGATTAAGTTCTGCCTTGAAAGCAAAAATCACAGCAAAATTTTTCAGAAGTCTAACTGACTTTATGTTGAAAGTCCTCTTTTGCAGGCAACTTGAACATTTCCAAGTCAGTGAGGTTAAACTTGTAAGTACTTTTGAAAGTGGGTGCCTCCTCTTTTTGTCATCTTTTTCTTTTCACATTCCAAAGATATTTGCACTTTTTTGAAGCAGTTGTTCCCTTCATCAATCTGAAAACAGCAGACTGCTAGATTCAAAACAGTTTACTCAATTATAGGCTGAAGTTTGTGCACAAATAGAATGCAGGCAATTTTTCCAAACAAAGTGCTACCACAGAGATTCTCTGATGATATTTCTCTGCCCTACGTGATATTTATACAAATATTTTCTTCTTTTTTTTTTTTTGGTGGGTACACACCTATTGGAACATGTTTAGCTGATAGATGAGATTAGTTGCCAAAGGAATTTTGAAGACCAAGAATATTTGAAGAGCGAGACCTTGAGTCACTGAAACAGAACCGATCTGTCTTGTAACTTTATTCAGAATTTCACAATCCTTGCTAAACTGCAAGATAAGGGCCAAAAGCAACAAACCAGCAGGAGCCAACTCAGAATGTGCCAAAGTTCATAGAACAGTTGCTTCAGGCTGAAGTTTGTTGACCCTTAATCATTTGGGGTCATCAGTGGTTCTGCTGCAGGGCCCTGGAGAACGTGAGTCCGATCAGATCTCCCGCTCCTGCTGGCCAGGCTACCAGTATGGTGGAGTGAAAGCTGCGATACATGAATTCCAAGGCAACATTTCAGGGGTGTCTGCCTGTCAGTGTGCTCTTTTAGACTATCATCCTTATATATCGCATGTGTTTTCTAATTCTAAACTTCCTTAAGCTCTTGCAAATGGTGTAGGCGGAGTTAATCACAGCAGAGGCATACCTTTTATGCTCCCAGTACTTTGTTTTGTCATTGATTGATATTAGTGTAAGCAGGTACTTACACAGTGTAAGTTTTAAATAAATGCCCTTTTCCTGTTGTCTCCTTTGACTGTTAGTATTACCTTTAATGACTATGTTGCAGTGAGTATGCTAAAACTGCTATCAAGTAATAGTGCGAAAGACTGTAGAGAAATAAATGGCTCTTGAGACCATAATCTTGCAACAAATTCAGCATATAAGCATGCACTGACAAAGGCATGCTTCAGTCTTGTGGTCTGACTCATATAGGGTAGTAGCTGCTAAGGAATATTAACTAATTTAACAATGATGCCTTTCATGGTACAGTAAAATCTTTAGTGCATACTTTTATGAGCTCTGTCATACATTTGTACATCTCAAAAATATTTTAAAAATGATCCTCATTACAGTGATAGAACTTTAGAAAGTATCTCATTTCTGCAAGCTAGAGGCATTTGAGTATAATCCATCCAGCACATAAAATACATTTAAATGTTTTGAAAATTCTTCTGATGTCTTCAGAAGCTTGCAAATTGTCAGTGTTTCTCATAATCCTCTTATATATGAAAGAGGCAAAAGAGAGAGGAGGCGGAAGGGCTCATTGGCCTCTGGAGCAGCTGTGTGGCGCAGGGGCTGTTTGGGAATCTTCAGAGCTGGATCATCCTCTTTGAGAGAAAACTGGAAGTGGAGAAAAGGAAAGGATAATGACAATTCATGTTTCACTATAGATGAAAAGATGAAAGACTTCATGAAGAAAATAGTCTGGTCATTGCTATGTCTTTTAGCAATATTTATTTAAAAAGGAAACATACCTGTTTTTGGAAAGAATCTGTAAGCACTACTGTACATTTTATAGAAAAAATATTCTAGATCAAAAATATTCTAGATTCTGTGTATGTTTAGTAATACGAAATCCTACATGCTTCATAAAAACACTCATAAACTCTCACAGTTGCCGGTAAAGCTGTAATACAGGAGACTGCATTTCTTTATGCTTTTCCTCATAAGGGCCCTCGCCACACTCATCAGCAAAGCTATGTTATTGACCATTCCAAATGCTTTCTGTAACATACACTTTTGCTGGAGTATCCAAAAAACTTTTATATCAGTCAAGATCCCAGTCTTCCCAGGCTACTTAAAACATTATTTGTAGGATATGAATGATCATTTTCCTTGTATTCCCACATCAGTCTACATGAGGATTCTTGCTTTATACTGGTCACATTCCTTCTGGTGTACGGGTAATTCTTCTGCCCTGTTTGTACAAGATCTTGCACAATGGGATTGTGGTCCAAGTCTGTGGCTTTTGAGTGCTTCAGTAATACAAATAATGTTGTCACCACTTAAAAATAGGTTTGTGAAGGGTAAGCATGTCTGATCTTGATGAGAATGAAAGCAAAAATACTAACAGGCTACCAATATCACCATTCTTTTTCAACTTGCTGCAAGAGTGCTGTTTAATCTCAGTAACAGGCCTACTTCAGGAAGGTTTCCATCTAAAGGCCAAGGTAAGACAGTTCATGGTAGGGGACAGGCAAAAAACTCTACAGGTTTATTATTGAGAAAAAAATTTTTCGTAATGTTTTCTTATTATCTTCTCTTCACATAAAAATGGGTTAGGGACAGCATTTGACATGGCACTTATAAGTCTTTGGGGAAATAATAGTTCAGAGAAATCTGAATGACTGACTATGCTCGGTAAACTGAGATGGAAACATGAATAAGCCAGTGGACAAGATAAGCATGTCTATTGTCATCCAGGAAGGAAGTCATAAACAAATCAGCAGGATCAAAGTCTCTGTCAGAGTAAAGATCAGAAGCAGGGAATAAAAGAATAGCATTGAAGATACTGATTTGGATAGTATTAGGTAAAATACGAAGATGATGAAAAATAATTTCCATCTGAAATTGGTGTGTTGACTCTACAAAAGAAGATGAAAATAGTTTCAGGCAGCAGCTATGAGTAATTTCTATTTTGAAATATGGAAACAGTGTGGTAAAAGTGTCATTCTAGGAATACATGCGATACATAACTACGATGGGAACAGGTAAATGAAGATTTAAGTATGTGACTATTTTTACTGATATGAAATGGACTGAAGATTTTTTTTTAAAAAAAAAAAAGCCTACATATATTTTTGTCTAGTTTGATTTTTCTTTTTAAAGTTGTCTCTCTTAGGTTTTAAAGACTGGCTTTTTATCATTCTTCTGAGTAAATTATATTTTTCTCTTCTTCAAAAACCACACATTGTCATCTATTAGGAGACAATCTTTAAAATTTACTGGAATAAAAAAACTGGCATGTTTTTGCATTCCCTGCTATCTTGTGGTCTGACAGTATTATTAGCCAGTTCTACCCAAGAAACACCATCAGCGTTACCTTCCAAAATGAGGAATAGACTTGGTTCTTCCAACCAGTAAATCACCATGCCGTATGAGTCTACATGGAACACAGAACTTGTTCCACAAAACACCTGGGAAATTCTTTCCTAATTCCCATTGAGTTCTGTTTGGTTATCTGAAGCTCCCACAGAAGCCATATGAGCTATTAAAACCTCTTCTTGTTTTCACTGAAGTTCCAGTAGCTCAGCTCCTCAAACTAGTAATTAAATTGTTACTGTGTTTTTGTCTCATGGGCTATGTATGAGCATGTAAGAATTTCTCACTGTTGCAAACAGTTGCAAACATGTTGCAAACTGTGCAGGTCAGCTGTGATGTTCAACAGTGGGAGCTCTCCTGTTTACCAAGCATTTCTGTGTCCAACATTGCATCAAACAGATCTACTCCCCATTCTGAGATTCTGGATAGTCTGGCTGATTCTCACTCAGCTGAGTAAGTATTTTCCCAGATAGTGTAGTTGTCCTTCCATTTAAAAGCAGTATATGAGGAAAATTATACCAGTTCTGCCTGTGACTCTTCCAAGTCTTGGCCCAGTCAGCTGTTCATTAAAACTGCGTCCAGTTTTGGGCCCCTCACTGCAAGAGGGACATTGAGGTGCTGGAGAGGGCACAGAGGCAGGCTACCAAGCTGGTAAAGGGCTTAGAACATAAGTCTTATGAGGAAAGGCTGAGGGATCTGGGGCTGTTTAGCCTAGAGAAGAGGAGATTGAAGGAAGACCTCATCGCTCTCTACAACTACCTGAAGGGAGGTTGTAAAGAGGCAGGGGTTGGTCTGTTCTCCCTAGCAGAGAGTGATAGGACGAGGGGAAATGGCCTTAAATTGCACCAGGGGAGGTTCAGGTTAGATATTAGGAAGAGTTTCTATATGGAAAGGATTGTCAGCCATTGGAACAGGCTGCCCAGGGAGGTGGTTGAGTCACTGTCCCTGGAGGTGTTTAAGAGACGGGTGGGGGGAATCATTTAGTAGGTTGACAGGGCTGAGACAAAGGCTGGACTTGATGATCATCTAGGTCTCTTCCAGCTGATACTATTCTATGATTTTATGATTCTATGTACTGATCCTGCTGTTTTCTTCATCCAAATGAGAGAGACTAGCAGAGTATTTTGTTGTAACATTCCTACTCTACTGGTGTGGTGGTTTGGCCCTGTCTGGAGGCCAGGAGCTCACCAAAGCCACTCTATCACTCCACTTTTTAGATGGACAGGGGAGAGGGAAGATCTAACAAGTGGGCCGTGGTCTTAAGATAAAAACAGTTTAATGTAGCAATAGCAAATGCTGCGTGTGGCAGCAAAGCCAAACAATTATTCTCTACTTCCCATCAGCGGGCGACGTCCAGCCGCTTTCCCAGGAAGCAGGGCTCCAGTACGCGTAGCAGTTGCACCGGAGGGCAAACACAAATAGTGAATGCCTCCCCACTTCGCTCTTCCTTCTCGCTTTTGTATCTGAGCTACATCTTATGGTATGGAATACCTCTTTGGTCAGTTTAGGTCATCTGGCCCGGCTGTGTCCCCTCCCAAGATATTGAACACCCCCAGCCTACTATTGAGGGAATGTTGGAAAACCACAGCCTTGGTGCTGTGTGAGCACTGCTCAGCAGTAGCCAAAACACTGGAGTGCTATCAGCACCTGTCTAGCTACCACTCCAGAAACACAGCACCAAGAGAGCTGCTGTGGGAAGGCTAACTCCATCTCAGTTTGACCCAATACAATCTCCACCCCAAAACTATTTTGTTTTGGACTAAAGTAATTTTAAAATATATTGGTTTCATTTCTAGGTAATAGGTAAGTTGTTCATCTCAAAGTCTGTATGAGACATACGAAACAATTCCATGTAATAAGATCTGAAATTACTTTAAGAAAAATATTTTCAAGCATTACCATACTGAGTCAAATAACAAATAAATTGGTTATCATAAGCTGCATCATGTTAGAAGGCATTTTAAACAGAGGTTCAAGATACTTTTTAAGATGGCTCCTCTAACTAAACACTACAGGATAAATCAAAAGTCTTATCCACTTCTAACCTACTCTTACTACTCAGGGAGTGCAACATAATTGTTTTCTGACTCCTTTCCATAGCTGACAGCAGGACATGGACTTTTTCTTATCATTGGACTTGTAGGTTAGGTGACAGAAGGCTTTCTGAGCATGAGGCAGCTTTCTCCCATGATATGCAATGTGACACAGGCATAACAGGACCTTTATTTGAAGGGATACAATCAATTGGTTCCCAGGTACTTTATTTCAGTAGCAGTTTGTAAAACTGACCGTGTAAGTAAAGCATCTAATGAAGGTGGGGTTGAATTGATCAAAGCAACATCAATTGCATTAGCATTTGAAGTCATAGAAGATAAGAGAAAATGATCTTTAGTGATCTAGGACCCGAGTGCTTGCCAACTTCAAGTAAGGCATCCCATTGACTTATCTTAAATGTAATTCCTGTAGTAGAGCTGTAACAGTGTTTGGGGTTTTACGTGAGGTCGTGTTCAGTGATTACTCCTGGAAAATATCTTATTGATGCAGAGTCAATTCAAATTAAGTAAGTACTCAAACATGGAATTGGGGTTAAATTTGTCACTTCAGGAGAAGTGAATACTTTTATAGCATATCATATCTTCCATTCCTGTTAAGCACTTAGGAACCAGCCCAAAGGATAGTGAGTGGTTTGATAACTGTATTTAGGAATGTGAAAAAGATATCCAAGAGTGGACAGCTTTTAAGTCTTGCCAGCAAAGGCGTAAGCCAATTCATTTGCTACGGAATGCAATTTAAGTTCAACCTTGCAATAACATTCACTTTCATAGCAAAGAGTAGTTAATTGTTACACGGTTTACTGAAAAAGATTACAGAAGTGAGTAATTTTAAGTTTTTAAAACAAATTGCGTTAATGCCTGGTTGGAGCCACGCTTCCCACTTCGGAAAGGTGTGGCACAGTTGCAGAAGTCTCTTTTGTTCCAGTAGTTCCCATGCACAGTCTGTTCTTTCCTAGATTATAGGAAGATCAAGATTTGTCCTGAATCAGTGTGCCTGGAACTTTCTTGCTTTAGTTTTTTTGGAAAAATAAGAACTAAAGTAAAACCTCACACATAATTTCATCACCTCTAGACATCAGAATAGAATAATTATCCCTAACTGGTCAGGGTTTTTCAGAGGACAAAGGACCAGCTATACTTTTCTCTGAAGCATTCCTTACAAATGGAGATAGGATATAGAGCAGAGAGAACCTGTGATGTTATGGAGATTATCTTCTCCCATTTAGCATATACTCTCAATACTAAAGCAGGACTCTATGGGCGCAACTGGCAGAAATACTGATTTATTTTTTTCACTTCATCGTAATGTCCTAAACAAAATACACCTTTTTTGTCTATCTGGTTTATTTAAGTAATCATAGAATCATAGAATGATTTAGGTTGAAGGAGACCTCAAAGATCATCTAATTCCAACCCTTCTGCCACGGCAGGGACATCTCCCACTCGATCAGGTTGCTCAAGGCTCTATCCAGCCTGGCCTTGGACACTGCCATGGATGGAGCCTCCACAACTTCCCTGGGCAGCCTGTTCCAGTTAGTTTACTAAATTAATTTACTGCTGAATGCTTATGACCTACAGCCTAAATCTCCCCTGAACGTTTTAGTCTTCTCAAGATTGCTTACTTAAACTCAATGATATATGCTTAAGAGCTTGTAAGACACACACTAGCAGCTCTGTTCTACTTTGTTTCATGCAACTGCTGTGATATAACGTACAGGTACATAAAAGCTGAAAATACTCAGGTGGAAATTTTGAGCTGTCATTAAAAAAAAAAGGACGAGACTAAAAAAAGGAGAGAAAATGACTACATTACTAAAATTCTTTAACTCCTAGAATATTTAAGTATGTTAAACAACTTGCAGAAGGAATAGGTATGATAGCGAGTAATAATTTTCAGTACTTTGTAATTAGTGAAAGTCTTAATGGAGTTGAACTGCTATCAGAACATTGAGATTTTAAATGATAGCCAGAAATCTATAGCTGCAGCAGCTTTTATATAGCTTTATATGGGAGAACAGAGTTCCTGCAAACAGTTGTTATCTGCAAGTGCACTTTATGGTAATCAAGTACAAAAACAATCTCTTGTGACATATTTTTCTTAGCCTTAGCTTCCCAATTGCTTATTTGTGGAATTTTCAGCATAGGAGGAAAAAAAATATGAAATTTGCTGCAGTGTTCTTATGCCAGGCTTGTTCCTAGGTATACATAAGTTTAGGTTTTTTCTAGACCTAGATAAATGGACGCTTCTGATGCCAGTATTCCAGGACCACACTGGGTTACCATGTGTCATTTAGGAATATTCAGGTGTGATAAGACATATACCAGTCAAGAGAGTGAGTGCTGAAATACATGGTATTAGTGTGGTGCTTATTAAGCTGAAAGTTTCGATTATTTAGTCCTGTTCAAATGTAACTTTGAAGCTATGTGCACTTATAAATGCTGTCGCATTCTCACAAACATAGATTGAGTTTGCTCAGACCACTTGGAAACCCACAAAAATTTCTTATTACTACTTATGGCAACACCATCTTCCTGCTGCCATTATTTGTTTTCTTGATGTCCATGGAAAGTAGTTCAAGACAATCTGTCATATATCTGCAGCATCTGTAAGGGTATGCTTCCAGCCAACACCTTTTTCCTGCTTGGATTTCAAATTTGAATTTATGTCTTTTTTTGATGCCTTCACAAGAAATTCTTAAACCTTGTAGTCCTATAAAAATCAGGTTGTTCCGGGATGATTTGCTCTTAGGAAATTGGTGTTGATTGTTCCCGATTGTCTTCCTGTTGCATGTATTTGGAAATGGATTCCAGGGTATGCTCCTTGATCCTTCCCTGGACTGAAGTTTTCTGACAATCTTAGAGATCATTGCTTCTTTGCCTCTTTTGATGGTGGATGTAAGTTTTTCTCCAGCTATCAGGGTTGCCCCACAGCTGTCATGTTTTTTCACTGATGTTAGTGGCCCTGCAGTCACATCAGACATTTCTTTCGGCATATTTGGGTAGATTTCATTTAGTCTCACAGGTTGGAATACATCCAGCTTCTCTAAATAGCCCCTATCCGGTTGGATCCTCACTTCTGGCTTTTCCTCTGTTTTAAATCATACTAAGCCCAGATGTCAGGGAGTAGGATTTGCCTATGAAAAGTGAACAGAATGGTCTAGATTTTGACTAGACTAGAAGTACAAAATAATGCAGAAATAAATGACTATAAAAAAGGTAGACTGAAAAAATATTTGTCTAATATATCTGTAGGTTGCCTTCTTTCTCTCACTCTCTTTGGTTCTAACTACTAAAGGTTTTTTCTTTCAGCAGATACAAGGTGGTGAGTACCCTCCACTGCTATTTATTCTTAAATCAAAACATAGGCAAATATAAAATAGAACTTCCATTCTATACTTCTGTCTTGAGAGACACAGCATGTTTTCTGCAACTTGCTTGATACACAGACTGTTCCTGCATGCATGCAGGCATTGAGCTTAGAAGTTCTAAAGTACATGGGTGGTCAAGGGTACTGCATTCTTCTTTCCAATGAAAAACAGGAACTGGTAGAAGGATTGGTACAGTGTTGTTGCTTTGTTGGTTGGGTGCTTTATTTTCACTGAGCCATATTTCTGCTTGCTTTTCTGCCAAGACACAAGAAAGAATTATTTGTTTTGAAAAGCAATCTACCCTTCCTGTAATTTAAATTTACATATAGAAAAAGGAACTAATGTGAGTGGATTTAAAATGTTATGTTTATCCCACTCACATAATGTTTTTCACAAAAGCTTTTTCATATGAAATACTGACATTTTGTTATAAACCTACTCTGCCAGTCAGCAGACTATCTGCCTTCTGAAAAACATCTGCTTTTTTCATGTGGTGAAACTGGATTTGAGGCTTTCTAGAGTTCTTTGCACCATCGTTAATGGTCAGGAATATTTTTAAATCCTTGTGAAATACCTTGTCTAGGAGAATTGAGTGTGAACAGAAGATTCAGTCAAAAGTGGTCCTGCAGAAAATGTTTCATACTTGTAATAGTCCCTCTTAACTAAAATATAGAATAATTCAAACTCTCCTCAGGGGACAGGTATTGGTATGAAAGCCAAGAGTACACTTGGACTCTTGTGTGCTGTTTCCCTCTGGAAAGTTTTGAAAGCTTAGAAACTGTGAACTACTTTTTTGTAATATGCCACACAAAGTTTGGGAAAGTTGGAACAATTCAGAAGGAAACTGTACTATTAGGGCAGTATTCTATATTTCCTGGGGAAATACAGAAAACACCCAGCACTTTATAGAATTGGACCCACTTACTACTCTCAGGATCTGCCATGCATCTGTCTGCAAGCCTGAGTGAGATTTTCGTGGGAATAGTGTGGGAACAGCTGTTGATGAGATACTTCTTTGCTAGTGCCTGCAGAAACCAAAAATAAAACTCAAAGCAGAATAAATAAATAAAGTGATCCTGAGCAATTTTTTAGAAATTCTAAAGAAAAAAGGAGCTTAAAAGGGCTGTCCTCATAGTAAATATAGAAAGTAGTAAAAGGTTTGATATAAATCCTGGCTTTTAATAATAGATCTTTTATGCATATACGCATGCACAGAACTGTGTATTTAACAAGAAAAGGACACAGAATAGACAGGATTGTGAGTCAGGCAACATCAGTTTGAGCCTTTGCATACTGGAGTAATTGGCAAAGTTCCTACTGGCTTTCACAGAATTGTGCTCTGTATCAGTAACAATTTCTTTTTTTTCCATTAATTAGATCTATATCATCTATAGAAAATAATAATGTTTGGAATTTATGTTAGATAAATGGATGGCAATGTTGAATATCTCCAACTTTGAAGTGTCCCATAAAAGGAGTTTTTAAAATAAAAGCTTTTCAGAGAGAGCATATCTGTCACCAGCTATGGTTAGCCATTGTTCAAATAGAAAATTATTGTACTTACTAATTAAAATTAAAAGTTCCATTTTTATGATATAAGGAGGTCTGTCTGTTTTAGCACCCACTGATTCTAACAATCAAAGTCTTAGAAACAAATGGATTAAACTATGGAACTTCTTATTGGAAAATATTTTTATACCAGAATGCAAGCTGCAAAAATACATAGCATACTAGATGTTCTATATTAAAAAAATGCAGTTGTAAGAAAAAATGTGTATATGTTCAGAAGTTAATATTGATTTGTTAAGTTTTAATCTTGTAATACATTACACTTTTATTCATAATGCCTAGAAAAGTCCATCACAGATCAGAATACTTTGCAGAATTTTTTTAAGCAACTGAAGACCCCCAAACATCCCATTTAATGGTAAAGCATTATTATTTACATTTTAAAGATAAGAAGAAATAGGTGTTTGTAATATTTATAACTGTCACAAAGATTTTTCAACTGTTCTAATGCCAGACCATGACTATCCCCAGTAGTCTTACTCTAAGAAAAGTAGTAGCTAGCCTGTCATCTTAACCATGCAGTAAGCTCATCCTAACTTTAACCTGCAGCATATATGGCTGAGTTTTAAGGTAGTGAATGGACCCCAGAATCCCCTACAGTCAGTTGCAAAACACTCCTACTTCCTCCCAGGCTTTTCGAATGTGTTGTCAGCATGAGCAAAACTTCACAGATGTACGAGTCCTTCCATTGGTTTCTGGATTTTTATGACATCAAAGATCCTGGCTTGACAGATAGCACCTGAGAATAAAATGGGATTATTGCATGCAGATGGAAGATGTGGAGTATGTATGTTGTCTGTGCTGGTGTCTGTCCGTATAGGTACGTACCATGAAATGTTAGTTCAAGCATTATTGAGTTAAGCAAGGTGTTTCAAGACCCTAAAGTAATGTGATAAGAATTGGTCATATCGCAGACCTGCAGTACTGCTCTTACTGTTAATACTTCCAGTATATGGCAGGTGAAATACGTATTTCTCTTTTTATTCACTATACCAGGTGAAATATGTATCTCTCTTATTTATTAACCGTACCAGAGAAGCCAAGCTTTTGGTTATACAAGGAGAGGAAATTTCATACTCAGTTTGACCAGAGTTTATATATTAAAGTAGAAATGGCTATAGTTGGATTTTTTTTGTCAAACAAAAAAGGGGATTTGGTTACAAGTATTTTAGCACAAAACAGCTGCGCAGATGAATGTTGTGTTTTCAGAAAAGGTTTATCAAGAGATTGAGGCATTTTTTAGAACTTTCATTGCTGTATTTGGATTAAAAAGCCTACTTTGCATTATTTCTTTAGGCCCTTTTAGGAGACAAAGATCCTGTTTCTTTTGTCAGTGATAAAGAAACTTCTCATTTTCACTTGTTACACATTTTATTTATTTTCTCTGACTTTTTTGGGGAAAAAAAGGAGTGATTTTCATATAAGCAATATCTTCCTTATTTTTTTTAGTCAGTTATCTTGAAAGAGACAGAAGTTATTGAATGAACTAGAAAGCAAATTTTCTTACTTTTTCAACTAAAAGATCTTTTTGGTTTTTATTGCCTCTGTCTATCACCCACAACCTTGAAACTGCTTAAAAGTTAGCACACTACATATTCGGAGAGCACTCAGATGAACTCATTTCAGCTCTCTTTCTCTTGGATGACCTAGAGAAGTACTGACTTAGGTCACACTAATAGTGTTTAATGATTTTTAATCTCACACTCACTACACACATGTTGGAGCACAAACAAACTGAGATTCCAAGAATATGGTCAAATAAGTAAATGAGATGCAGGTAGCATATTTTAGTGTTTATTCCCCTCCTTTCTACCTCCTCCCACCCAAGACAAAGCCACTGTCTTGTTGTGTACTTCTAGTCCTTGCCATTTGTTTTCTCCTTGTAAAAGCAAGAGTGCTTTATGTTAATCTATATTGCTCTATGTTTTACTAAACGAAGAAGAAACGTGGTAACGATCACATCTAGCTGACTTGGTGATAACTTGCTGAAATGCATTGATTTGGCACTTAATCTGTTATGCTCACCCGTTACCTTTCAAAGTTAGATGCAGTTTTTTTCACAATAAAACATCCCACCGACTCCCAAACTATCACTGTTCCTGCCTGACATGCTGCCCCCCTCCTCTTGCTGTCATCTCATGATTAGCATCACTATTGAGTAACTCATCTTTCTGAGCAAGGAACTGTGATGTTCTGCAGAAAGGAATGGTTCTCATCATCATAGAAGAGATGGAGCTTTTGTTGTAATTTATATTTTTACCCCTGGAATAAAGCTCAAGATCAAGAGCCTCCCTGAGGATCTGCTTTTGATGCTTTCCCACCTGTTGGAACAAATGTAATATCACAGTGATTGAATTCACGTGAGACTGTGAGCATAAAGATTTGTGCCAAAACATACATACCACATTAAAAAAAAATTAGTTTCTTGGGGTTTGCTTTTCTATTTAGAGAGAGTTCTAGCATCCTGCTGCTGCTAACTGTGGCAAGAGTAGCCAGCTGGCGTAACCTGCAGAGATTCAAAAGTCACTGCAATGGTCTACACCTGATTTTCTTTTTCAGAACATAAACCCAAAGACAGTGAGGTCTTCTTTGACCGGCATAGGTACCAATCCTTCATACATAATATTCAAGACACTCAAATGTGATTTTTATTGCATCTAACCTCAGTGAGATCTGAACCCAGGAGACTAACATTAGCGGAATTCAAAAATATAGATAGCAATTACTCATTGGATTTGGGCTGATTTCACAGAGAGATCATTAGAATCAGATTGCTCATTTACATATCTGATTATTTGTACTACTAACCTCTTCCCAGTTAGTTAATGAGCATGCAGCTTCTGCATTACAACAGATTCTGGCACTCGTAGCAGTGAGGTGAGTTTCACGATTTTCATGTCTGTATTCTTCAAAGTTAACAAGAGTGAGTTGCTTTTCTTGTGATGAAGAGCAAAGGGTTTCTCTGTTTTATCCAAGGTAGCTAGCGAAAAATAAGAATAGTATGATTTTGTTGTTTTTAATTTCCTCTTTTACTCTGATGTAGGTGCTCAAAGGTATTTGGTAACTTTGAGTCTTAATGTAACAAATTTTACATTCTATTGTCACATGATTTAAAGGACTTTTTATTTACATGAAACATGGACTTATTCAAAGGCTGTAAGTTTTATGTATAAGGTGATGAGAAAAGACTGAAATTGCCTGGGATTCCTGCCAACCATGTAGAAGCATTCCCCAGATTTAAGGGCTTTAAGGCAAAAATCATGTTTGTAGACTCTACATGATGTTGAAACAAATGGGAAACATGAGATTTTAATTATCTTCTACTGTTGCCTTGTAGAGCTGGGTGCCCTCTGGTTCCCAAGTAGTTCAGCTTTGCCAGCATTTCAGGGTTTATTGATGTGTTTGTTATTGTAAAAGGTTTTATAAGATAAACATTAGCTAAACAAATGACTTCTGAGCTTGGGAAAAAGCTCTCTATGTGTAAATGAACCTTAATAGAATCTCTGGTGATTGATGAAAAGCATGAACACTCTTGGGGCTGCTCCAGTTCTAGAGGTAGTGTGTCACATCTCAACTTTGGTGTTAATATTCAAGGTATGTTTTCTTTAGGGAAGAGATACATGTGTTTGGCAAAACTGGAAGAAGCACAGATTTTGTTATTACCAAAAAGCTATATAAATGTTCCTTAAACTAAAATTTAACTGACCCCTCTTTCAAATATTGTATATCCACTCCATTAATTAAAGAGCACTTCAAGTGGAAATAGAGTTCTTTATCTGGTGAACTCTTGGGAAGTATCAAAAGTAATTTCGTTTTACACGATTTTATTCCCAGTTAAGTCCTGATATGCAAATAAGCTGAGGACTAACAATTGCTAGTTTAACAAAAATCAAAATTATGCTTCACAAAATGTGTGCTGGTAACTCTCATGGTATTTAGGAACTCACAGGAGCTGCTGTTCTGAAGACTTTAGCATCCCTAAAGAGAAGGGACTTCATTCTATATTGTGGCTAAATTCTGCTTAATGGTCTGGACAAGCTGCAGACAGGCTGTTGTCTTATCTGTCATATAAACCAGCTGTATGTGTTCCTGACAGATTTTAGAGCACTGAGAGCTTACCCTGATCTATAGTAACACTAATCAGAGCACAAGACAGTCATCCTTCTATCTTTGTTTTACACTTCCAATTCAGCAAGGGTCACACTCAGCTAGCTGAATGACGAAGATGGAGGAAGTTACCAGACCACCCCAAGTGCAGGCACTTGGCAAGTGCCTCCTGGAAGAACTGCCAACCACCCAGCACTAACTAGAAGAGGTCTGTGTGCATGACCTCAGTGACTTAAAGAGGCTCAAGCAAACAGAAATATCTAGTCAGAAAACAAAGTGTTTAGGAGAGGCATACAACTGGCTGGAGGAGTACATATGCAGGCAAGCATACAAGCTTAATACGTCCACTAGAATTAAATTCATAGTGCTGTCAGAAACAGCCAGAGACCTCTGAATGTGACATTAGTTTATTTTTTACCGTTAATTGATGCAGCTTTATTCTTGGGTGGATTTTAATTGTCTTCTGCTCTACTCTTAGTAATTGCAATCTTTAGTGAAATGAAAGACTAAAAGAAGAAAGACTTTGTTAAGTTTCCTTTTGAAAGCTGGTCTGTCTTGAAAGTTGCTTTTTGGGTTTTATTAATCTTTCCATACAAAAAAAAAAAAACCACCTCCCAAAAAAAAAAACAGATGAAGAAAAAGAAATTGGTAAACATTGTGGAGAACTGGAAAGTTACTTCAAAAACCTAAGTGTAATCGAATAATTTTTGTAAATAATTCTGAATGATTAAACTCATCATTCTTGGATTTTCTTCTACTTTATAGCTACGATTTAAGTTCAATGCTAATGCCAAAAGATTACTTTAATTAGTATTTTAATTTAAAAATAAAATTAATTTAAATTAATTAGTGTTTTCCAAAAGGGTTCTCTACGTGTTTATTCTCTTAATCTGATTCATTAACACAAAAGGCTTTGGTTTTAAAAGCATCAACATTTTCCACTAAAGATATTTATTAAATATTTTGTTGTAACTGCGATATAACTGTGGCACTTTCTGGTTATTGCCTCTGCAGTATTTCCCTAATTTCGAACCTCCTTAATGACTGCAATTTTTTTTTTTCTTCTGCTCTGGCAGGGTGGTTGGACTAGATGTTCTCTAGAGGTCCCTTCCAACTCCTAACATTATAATAGAAAAATAACCTAGTTCATTTTTACTACTTATCCAAATTAAAAAAACTGGATCATACCTTCTCAGTAAAATAAAATGTCTATTAAATGCCTCCAGAATGTACCCTGTTTGATGAGAAATTACATAATGCTTAAAATTTGTTTTCTGTATGAGCGTTGGTGACTTGTTTTCAGGTACAAGATTATTGTTTACTGAAATAGAGAGTTCTCTGTCATTTGGTTCATTAGTCGTTCCTTGGTAATTGTATATTGTGTTGATATTACCACCTTTCTTTCTTGTCAGAAGCTCAGTAAATCGATATTCTTAAGATGATTGTGTATCTTTATGTGTTTTGATCATTTGAGTAGAAAGACAAAAGAGGTATATTTTGATCTACATAGTTGCT
Organism: Apaloderma vittatum; assembly: GCF_000703405.1. Classification (NCBI taxonomy): domain Eukaryota; kingdom Metazoa; phylum Chordata; class Aves; order Trogoniformes; family Trogonidae; genus Apaloderma; species Apaloderma vittatum. The sequence goes on along the minus strand of NW_009736896.1, from coordinate 99,121 downwards.
TCTGGTCCTAAAATCAATGATCCTATTTGCAAGCTTTAGACATTGGTCTCTTTTCCTAATGCAACACAAAGCTTCCAGTTTCTTAGAGGAGGAACAGGGATTTGGTCCTGAGGCAAACCCTTTCAGTGAAAAACATGGTTCTTACCAACACTGCTTTGCATAAGAGAAGCATCCATCAAGGTGAGAATGTATACCATGATTTTTAATTGCACGAATGAAAGGTCATTACCATAAAAGTGTTTCAAAAAATAAGGTAGGGGATTTATAACAGCTTGAGCTCAACAATCGTGAGTCACATGCTCACAATTATTATGGAGGCTGGATTTTCTCTTTCTTGTTGAATCCCAGTGTGCTCATGTTTGTCCTGGAGTTTTCCCTTCCCCCTGGACAGCAGAAGATACTATATCCACAGGTAAAACTGTAGAGAAAAGCGTGCAAATCAAGAGTTATCAGATCATTAGCAATGAAATTTCCCAGCATGTCTATTCAAATGCATACCTGAAAAAAGACTGAATAGCTGACAGCCTTCTGTGATGGAAGGGCTTTGTAGAATATTCATCATGGTTGGATAGCAGTGTTGAAAATGTGATTCACATAATGTGAAATCCACTTCATCTTCTGTAATCCGTTTTCTGGGGAAAAAAAATGTAGATGTAATGGCTTTAAAATACAGTTTCTGTATCTTGTTTGGAAAATTGAAATATAGACTTGCTCCAATTGGTTTATGAGATACTATAAAAGTAAATAGATGTCACTAGATCCTTATTGCAGAAATTGTATGTTACATGCTCCTTGTTGTGGTTTAACCCCAGCCAACAACTAAGCACCATGCAGCTGCTCACTCACTTGGAAATAAAAAAACCTCATGAGTTAAGAACAGTTTAATAGCTAAATAATAATAATAATAGTTTTTATTAATATAATTTTATAAATATAACAAAAAGATATAAATAAAACCCAAGAAAAAAAATTGATGCACAATGCAATTGCTCACCACCTGCTTATCAATGCTTAAGGAGGGATTTGCCCCTCCCAGACAAATCCCCCAGTTTCTATACTGAGCATAATATTCTCTGCTATGGAATATCCAATTGGCTAGTTTGGGTCAGCTGTCCTGGCCAGGCTCTCTTCCAGCTTCTTATGGACCTGCTTGCTGGCAGAGCATGGGAAGCTGAAAAATCCTTAAGTTAGGATAAGCGCTAGTCAGCAACAACTAATCTTGTAGCCCAGGTCAGAGATGAAATATGTGAATTTTGATTCTGTAATGGAAGGAAGCTGATCTAGGGAGTGGGAAGGGATTCTTTCCTTCCTCTTTTTGTAATGAAGAACTGTGCATGCCCAAAACAAATGGTTGCTGCTTGAAATTTTGGCTTTTTTTACATATTTACTTATCTTCCCTGTGGAAATATTCTTAAAAGCTCAGGAAAAAAGTAGTTATTTCGATTCTGGTCAAACAAAACTTTTCATTTGTGCAAAAGTTTTATGTCTTAAATTAATAGAAGTTTATACCATTTTCTTTCTTGCTGGAAGACAGCTTTTCTACCTATCTTCTAATGAAATTCAAAGGAAGTGGTTATTTAACCCAGTGTTCCTGATAATTTCTATCTGAGCAAGGTAACTTCAACTTTAAAGAAAATGTCCAATATAGTGATTTACAGGGATTTTACAGTCAAATTTGCAGATATATTTTCAGGGAATTACTTGCAATACAGTAAGGATGCATACCATAATTTTCAGTATGACATTTCAGATAAGAATTTGAATATTAGAAACTATATTCTCTAATTTAAAAGAAAATTCTGAGTATATCTCAGTAGTGGTCTGATAAAGGATTTCTCCTTTTTATTTTTTCCTTCTCTTTCTTGGTGCTGCTAAGACCACATACTATTTAAAATAGAGAAGCCTGACTTTGGAGGTCCTGAAATCTGTGAAGAGGGTATAAAAAGGGTGTGTGCCTGCCTTTTTTTTTTTTTTTCCCCTGAAACATACCGATCATGTGGAAATTGTTAGTCCAGTTCTTTAATTCTGTGAAGAGAGTGAGAAATAACATGAAGTTACAGTGAACCCATCTGGCCAAGCAGGAAAATCTGGTGTAATTGCTCCATTGCCAGAACTGTTAATTCACTTCCTGGGAATGCAGTTCATTTCGAACATACGGAACTCTTTGAAAGAAGGTCTCCAGTGAATTTAAAACTGTACTGGAGATGAGAGCATTTCTCATAAGTAACAATAGTGTGTTCCCACTGGGTAGCATGTAAACAGTATGTGTAGCTGTATTAACAAAAAACTAAACTGAGAGTAGAAGTGTTTGAGATCTTGTTGAACAAGATTTACTTGAGGTTTGTTTTAAATTTTAAAGAAATACTATGTTCATTTAGGGTTATTTTCCTCTGGTTTTGAGAAGCAACAGAATATTCTGACAGAATTTTTAGCTCATTTTACATCTTGATTCAGCAGATTTACACTATTTAGAAAACAGACATGTTTGAAAATATCATCTAAAATGTCTTTGTACTTTCTGGATAAAGAGGGTAGGGTTTTGGGGTGTTTCCTGGTTTCCTTGGTTTTACTTGTTGTTTTTTAAGCAGGGGTCTTCTATTTTATTAAAATGTAAAGACTTTCATTTTTTCTGTAAACCAAGCAATTGTAAACCTTCAGCTAAAAATACATGCATGAGTTCTATTGAAATTACAAAGAATTAATGACTGAAACTTGATATTTTAAATACATTATTTTAGGGAAAACATCCTTCATGACTTTTATAATGGATTCAGAGTTTAGAAGTATGCCACAGTACCATGTTCAGAATCGAACATTCATGTTATTTGCAGTCTTTACAAGGAAAAGAATATCGATATTCTTTGGAAAAAAAAATATGTTTCCTATTCTGTTTTAAATAAAATATTTTACTTTCATTAATTTGATTTTACTATAAAGAATTTTCTAGAGATTTTTTTTTCTTTTTACTTGAATTCATATGAATTTGAAAAAATATTTGCTTCTTGGAAAATACTATACTTTTTTCTTGCGCAGTTAATTAATAAGACCAAATCAGGAAAAATTAGTTCTTCTAGTTTTAAAAACAAATGAAGAAAATGTAAGCATGTTTTGCTGAAAGAGTGGACTAAATCTGATGTCATGAAGAAAAGTGAGACAATAAAACCCAATCTTTATGCATTGTGCTGTGGAGAACCTGGAGCAGTGGTGACAGGTAGTCATCACTATATGAGATCCTTTTCCTAATTATTCTAGGCAAACTTATAAACCTTGTAATGCTATCATTTTGGATGTATTTCTTTATTTGAATGATCTAGCATCATTTTTTTCCCTTGCCCCTGACTTGATTTTAAAATTCTTGGGTTTGGTACTTTGCGTAATCTACATTGGTCTCTCTAGCAACAGTCTTAGCTGCAAGATTACCGTACGAACATAGGAACTATTTATGCCTGCAAAATTTCCTCTACCTTTAAATTCCTGGAACTTAGAGTGCTTCTTCATCCTGCTTAACAGAAGTACTGATTTTGTGACTTACACCTCTGCCCTGAGGCATTATGGTTCTATGTATTTCCAGCTACAGCTTTTTACCCAGGCTAAACCTGCTAAACAACTCTTAATAGTATTAGAACTATTTATATTAGGTTTCAAATCATCATGTTTTAGTGACCATCAATTAGAAATATATTTCTAGGAAATAACTTGAATTGACAGATAGCAAGATTAACAAGGTTTTTAAAATCTGATATGCTGAAATAAAAAAAAACCTGCATGCTGATATAGATGATGATGGGAGCTTATTCTGAAGTGCTCATTCAGGCCAAAGGCATTATCAGTGACTCACACGGCAGTTATAGACAACAGGATGTCATTCAGGATATAGTTTAGTAGTCATGGTAGTATCATGTTGATGGTTGAATGTGATGATCTTAGAGGTCTTTTTGAACCTTAATGATTCTATGATGATTCTATGATTAAAGTCCATTTAAGTCTGTCATAAAGCCACCAGAAAAATTATTTTCTGTGCTTGTCACTCTGTTGTATCCCCTTGAATTCTCTAACTGCTTCCCCCCAGTTCACTGAGTCATAGCTATTCATTTTGGTCTTGCATTTTAGACCTTACAAAGACCACTCCCACCAAACTGTTGTCTCTCTTCCATGACTCAGCCTGTGACTTCAGTGTTGATACCCTTTGTTTCTACATCTCCAGTTGTCTTAATTTTGTCCTCTAAGCTTTTCTTAAAGAAAGCCATCACACTTTCTTTTTTTATTCCAAACAAGACTCAACATTAAAACACAATAATAACTTCTCCCCATCTTTCGTTCTTTTGTCCTGACTCTTTTATTCAATTTACATTAAAAATAACTCATTCTTTTATCCTCTTATGTTTGATTTTCTTTTCCTGTTTGTTTCTCACCTTCTCCTCTTTACAGATTTCCTTCTCAGACAAACAATAATAGTGAACCTGGGATTTTCCTTCTTATTTCCTTACTTTCTTAGCCAGCGTAATCACTTAGGCTAGAGAAGAAAATTATATACTGGTTTTCAAACTTACATCAATTATTTTTTAAAAATGTATACATGGTACACTATTGCCTTCTTTGCAATTAATATTTGGATCCATTCTGTGATTTTTATCATTTTTTGGCCTATTAGTTTCCTTCATTCTATGGAAGTTAATGCCTTCATTGCATTACTGGAGTAAAATGGTGTTTCTTCTGAACAAATACGTGTTTGTAAAAAAGCAACTGATGCTCAAGCAACAGGTATTTAACTAGTTAGAATACAGGTGAAACAGAAGCACAAAAATATTCTTATAACTGTCTTTTGTATGAAATATCACTCAAGAAATGCTATAAAATACTATTTTATATAGCAGGACAAATCAAATCCTGAAATGAAATTTTCAAAGTCTGTTTCTGTAGAATATCTGAATCTGGTTGTTTTTTGATTTCTGTTCATTACTCTCCCATTCCTATGAAATCTGCAGCAGGAAAATGTGCTGAACAAAGACTGGACTGAAATAAGTGAAAGGGATGTAAAACTGATGGCAGTTCTGCATACATTGCATACTCAATCCAATTTCTTATCCATCCTTTCTTATCATTATCATTTCTGCACATTCTTTAATCCTGTTTATATGCATGCCAGACAAATTCCATTTTGCTATTTATTCAATCTATAACTTACTTATCTTAGGAAAAATACACTCCAAAAGTTCTCCTGCTTTAGTCTGAAAGAAAAGCATAATATGAAAGATTGTTACATCTGCTGCCAAAAAAAAAACTAACAAAAATCCAATCAAAAACCAGTGACAGGCAATATAAGAACACTTTTATTACTTCTCCCTGAACAATTATATCAAAAGTAAGAAATTGGTAGCTTACAGAATGTCATATATTTGAGCCCAAGTCCTAACTACATTGGAGTCAATGATATAACTCTCCTTGAATTCTACAGAGGAATGATTTGGCATTTTAGCCTCATCTTCAGCCACACAGTTTTTGTCTTTGTTTCTTCAGAATTATTTAGTAATTTCCCAGTGGAATTTTGTAGGCATGTATTCCAGGACTATTATTTCAAAATATGATCAGATGAAATCACAGAATCACACAGAATCCCAGAATGTCAGGGGTTGGAAGGGACCTCGAAAGATCATCTAGTCCAGCCCCCTTGCCAGAGCAGGATCACCTACAGTAGGTCACACAGGAACGCATCCAGGCAGGTTTTGAATGTCTCCAGAGAAGGAGACTCCATGACCTCTCTGGCAGTCTGATTGTTCGAATATCTCAATTTCCTCTCTTCTGTCTTAGTTACTTTTTTTGTTGTTATTGCTTTTATTTATATCAATTAGTTTCAAAATTATAAGACACCTAAATAGGAACTGTATGTTTCTCTCTAAAGTGCTTAACACAGCTGAGACCTCAGCTCTTTTCAGACTTTCCGGACACTCATAAAATCTACCTTAAGATTTTATAGTATTTCCTTAATATTCTTATTGTTTTAATAGTGGTGTCATTTGTGGTTTTTCTCTTTCTTTCAGGCTATGCCAGTTATTTCGGAGAAGGAGAAGGCTGGTAAGCAAATATTTACTTGTTTTCTCATTTCCTTGTATTTGTTTTGGGGAATAGTGTTACTTTACCGAAGATGGGCTTCAACTGTGGGGTTTCAAATGTGTGGGATTACAGACCTGATGAATGTCTGTGCAAAGGTTATTCATTGTTTCCTGAAAAGGATATTTTCTTTTTCTGAAAAGCAGTCCAACTTTCTGTGTGATACTGATAAAGATGTTTGAAACTATCCTATAATGTATCCAGTTGAATTGCAGATGCCCTTACGTGTCAGTCTTCCTCTAGATCCTAGCTTGTTACTTGGTGTTAAAATCAGTTTTCACTCGTTTCATGTCTCAATTAACAAACGTGCATGACAATGAGTTTGTTTAAGGCAGTGGAATTTGATGACTTAGTGTGAGCTTTACTGTCTGTTGTTAAGTATGGCAGGAAATTTTGGTTATCTGGAGTATTTCACTGGACATGATAATTTTTATTTTGGCTAAGTACTTCCAGAATATTGAAATGTTGTTTTTCTGTTCTTTTCTGTTGTGAGTGTTCTATGAGCACTATATGTACTTTGGAGCTGTTATGTGAAATCTATTGGTAATTTTCTGTCAGGCACAGTCAGTTGGGTGTATTGTGATAAATGCTAGGGAACACTCCACTCTTGTCACTGTAGTTCTCTAGAATCTCTGTTGGATCCTTTGTCATTTGTTTTAATTGATAGTTTGCTACTGTACTTCAAATATAGCTTGAAAAATACCACAAAATATCTAAAAGACACCTGGTATTCTGATTTATGTTTGATTTTTATTGGTGACATTTTCTTGTGTTATTGTGGTTCAGATTGTTTCTTTTCTTTTGATAATTAAGGGACAGGAATATGGTTTTTTAAAAAAAAATAAAGTACTGTACAAGCTATGGAGATGTCTGGTCAGGATGTTTCTTGTTTAGCTGTTGAAGTTCATAAATCATTCCCAATCTATGACCTATATTTAAACAGCATTTTCCTTACAGAATTTTCAGGTGGTATTATTTGGTATTTCTTTTTCTGAGGCAGTTCGTATTTGACTACATCCATTAGATTATTTCCAAACATGAAAACTGATTATAACTGGCCCTACTATTTGCAGCTAATTTCAAATACTTTTTCAAGCAGCCATGCAACATTATAGGGTTTTGTACATCTTTAACAATAATCTACCATACAAGTTTAAAAGCTACCTGAAAGTCATTTAAAAATCTTCAAGGCATAGAGATATAATGACCCCAGCTTTACACTAGAGGAATAGAGCTGCAACAAATGTTTTCCATAGCTAATGGCTTGTGAAATCAAAATTCTATACTTACTTCAGTGTGAAAACTACCTCTCATGTCAGTGTTGATGATGGTATGAATAAATATATTTCTGACATACATTCTATAACCTGTACATATGCATATAAATCCAGCTGTCTCTTCCTTCTTCCTACGAAGATTTGTGTTATGGGTTTTTGTGGACAGCATTATATTTAATATGACAAATATGAAGTAGAACTTCCTGTCATGTGGAGTCAGTTTACTGACATCTCCACGTACTGGAGCACAAGCTTGCCTGTGAATAGAAATGTGGTTGCCATTTAATCAGTTTGGGCTTTTTTTTAACTCTTAACCACTCAGGAGATCACAAGGTTATGATGTGTGGGGTTTTTTTAAATATTAAGCGTACATTAGGGAGATGATTATTTAAATCAGGCCTATTGACTGAAATCATTTGGTTCTAGAGGTAGTCAGTGCTACGTCTTTTCAAATGCAACTAGATCTTGATTCAGACATTCTGGTCTCACGTTTTGCCATTTAACTAAATAGCTGTTGCTTGATGATTACTGTTTACACTTGACCAGACAAATGACATTGCACAAGACTCATGAATGAAAAAGACATAAGTAAGGTAGGAAAGCCTTCAAAAAAGAATATAGCATATTTGCATGTCTGCTGTAAGAGAATAAAACAAATAGTAATTTTGACATTTATTTAGAAATACGAGTAATCTAACTCCTCCTAGTTTATATTATGACAAACAGACTAAAATAGATTACAAAATATTACAGAAGAAAAAAAGTTGATTATTTCATTGCTGATAATGCTAATAATACTGTAGGTAAAGAGATCTGATAGCATTATATTAAAATTAAATTTGGATTAAAAGCACTCAAAATGTCTAGTTGAACATCTTTTCTTATTTTTAGAACTTGAAGTAATGATTTGTTATAGTTCCCTTCTTCCTGCTTAATATTATTTGGTTTCATCTGGGACTGGAATGAGAAATACATAAAATAGAAAGGCTATTATTTCAGTGTTTCTGAGTCAGAAATTCTATAGACGTAAATAAAAGGCTGTTTTTACAAGACTTTTTATCCTGTAGACCCCAGTTACTTTGATACTTTCAAATGCTTTTCCTATAGGCAACCAAGCATTTAAATCCCTAAATGGATGAAGCTGCTTAGGCATCTTAGAAGTTCACACATTACTGATTGTGATTATAGCAGTTGTTAATCCTTGAAATTAAATATTTTCTCAATTTTATGTGTTTTCCAACATGCAGTAAATTTTGATTACATCAAATACGTACTTTCAGTTGAAATACTTAAAAAGAATCAAACCACACACTATTTTTAGATTTAGAGGAAAGCCAAACATAATCTGAAAACATTGCTACTTTTGTCAATTAATAACTCAAGAGTTGCATAACCAGTTATTTCTTTTTTTTTTACAGTGGAAAGTGCAGTAAAACCTGCAATTGCAGAGTCCCTTTGGCAAAAATCTATAAATGGTCAGGGTATTGAGCAGAATATCAGTCATGCCTAACTGTGTACACTACTGCTTCAAGTTGTGTGAATTAGGGCACTTCAAATGATGCACTGTGGCATCAGCTATTTTTGAGAAATGCATTTTTAAGAAGTTTCAATGTTGTTGATATTTCTGGCGATGGTGAAAATAAGAAATCTTTCAAAAAAAAAAATTTTAACGTAGAAATTAAGAGCAAGCAATGTGCACACTCAGGGAAGATGATGGCTCAAGCCAGGAGATGACTCAGGGCTGGGACTATTGGCACCTGAATCAGGAATACAGGCCAGCAGCAAACTTCAAATTACTGTTTTTTTTACTTTTGAGTAATTTATGTCTTCCCATGCCTTTACTTACCTTGCTGACTGTTGTGATATTTCTTCTCAAATTCTGTCCACAAACTATGAAGAAATTTGAGGGTTGGAGGGTTCATCTCACCTATCAATAATGAAGGTGCCTGTGTCAGAGTTCATATTCACTTATGAATATGAACCTTTGGTTCATTTGCTGATTATTTGTCAGCATTTGGTTTATTGATGTAAATCACACAGGAGACCTCATGAATGGTATTGGTTAACTCTCCACTAAATGTAGACTCAAGATGGCTTCTAACATGGATACCAACATTGAGTATGATGAATCCACTGTGAGGATCCTAATCCATTGCTAACTTCAGTTTTTGGAGCAGTATTCCTAAAGCAAAGGTGAAATTACTGTAAGTCAATATTAGAAGTATTGCCTAAGTCTCTTTGTGGACCTACTTCATGGTTTCCCAATTTATCCTCAAATATTTGTAGGCAATAGTGAACTCTGTGACTTAGAAACACTGTTACAACAGAGCCAGCAGGATAGGCAGAGTGAATATTCACATCTGGTGAGGGACTAGTAAAGCTTATTTCTCTTGAGGTGATGAAACTATGTGCTATCACATAAACAGGGCAGAAGGTTTAGTCTAGCCCTAAATAAATATTAAATAAATGTTAACATCATTGGTCCGTAATGTTTAGCATTATAATAAATAAGTGTTTCCTGTGAATAAAAAAACTGCCCTGTTGTATTTTGGTTAAACACACATTTAGAAGAGTTACTGCTCTAAAAATAAAAGAAGGGGTTTAAGTCATTGAGTACGACATTTTGGTGATTAAGTACAAACCTGGTTCGATTAAAAAACGTAGAACACATGAGATAAAAAAGCAAGCAACACTACTCATCTGTAGCAGTAAAAAATCCTTAGCAGAATAGCAAACAAATAGACTTTTAAGAGTTTTCGTGATTTTACCGAAGTATTTCCTCTTCCTTTTAAAGATCTACTATGGAAAAAGAACACAAACTCTTTGGGGAAAGCTCAGTACTCTAACTAGTAGGTTAGAGAATTCTACGCCCGAACAAATAGAAGCGTCAGTCTTTCACATGAAATAGGACAGATTTGATAACCTATTTCTCATCTGTGTTTTGATGACCAACAAGCAAATAAGAGGATAAAGTATTAAACACAATCAAAGTTAGCAGCCACATTGGATCTCTGGCCAATGTAAAGTGTTTAAAACCTCCCCAGTGCTAGTATTACAGTATAGGCCTAGCAGTGAACAAGTCTCTTTTTTTTTTTTTTTTTCAGTGTATCCTTAATAAAGTACAGGTCCAATGTCCTTTGGTATTAATTTCCCTGTTTGCCTTTGATTCACAGGGAAGACAAATACACGGACAAATAAAAGGACCTTAACGGCAGGGTATTTCCTCTCACAGACTCTAATTGTTAGTGTCAGGCAGTGAAAGACACTTGGTGCTGGGCTCCGAGGTGAGATGAGCTGCAGAACAGGAGGTGATGGAGCAATGACAAGGTGGGTCAGGCCCATCTGTGAGAAACTGCAGCAGAAGGACCTTGAAAATCCAGTAGCTACAGGTTCACTGTCATTAAACAAGGCACATAAAAGACCAGCTGCTTGGCATGCTAGATACAGCTTTCTTAATTTCTTTTAATTTAACTGCAGTTTAAATCAAAAATTAAAATCTCCAGTAGATTTTAAAGATCTGTTCTAGATCCAGAGAGATCAATTCTTTCTGTGAACCGTATCCACTGGATGCTCTGTTTTCATAAAGTCGATAAAGGTTATGCCACACATTCTTTCTTTTGATGCTAGAGCAAACATTTAAAAAACTCTAATCAGACTGGCTATGGGATATCAGTTTCTACATAAACTGGAGACAAACTCAAGTTCATTGGTGCTTTACTAGTTTTCTGGCTGCTTTACAATATCTTTAGCCAGTATTCTAGAATAAACTAGGAAGAATGGATTGATTATTAATTGTTCATTTTCCTAAGTATTGTATCTGGTTTTAGCAGAACAGTCTCACTAGTGTTGTGAAACCTTGGTATGAAGTACTGGTTCCTAGCTAGGTAAACTTTACTGTTGAAGTCACAACAGTTATAAAATTTGCTTTAGCTGAGTGTTTGCTTTCTAAATAAAAATGTCAGGTGGGCACTCACACTTCAGTCTGTCATACTGAAAAACAGCTACAGAAATTGTGCCAGAATGTGCATGGATGTCTGCCAAGCACTAATAGATGCTAATAGATACATTTTTATTCCACTATCTTTTATTTCATCACTAGAAAAAGCCTTTGTGATGCCAATAGCTGACACTTTGTGCTGAGATTCTGCATGATGCTTAGTTGTTGAGGTTTCTTTATTTTTTCTAAATACAGTAAAATAGCTGATGTAATAATTTTTGTATCTAAAAATATTTTAGTGGCTTAATAACCTCACACTACCATAGTTGTTCTGAATAAATTATTTAACTTTTAAAAGTCACACCATATTCAATGTGTGCATGGGGATATAAACACATAAACTTCGAAATGTGTGTAGGACTGTGTAAAGCCAAAGTGTCAGTAATTGTAAGGTGTCACAGTCATTTTCTTCAGGTTTTGGAGGAAACAGTAGGACCTGGGACTGCAGCTTTACACCAAAAGTCCACTTAAAACCATGCTAAATGCACTGGAAGCAGGCTGGCCCCTAAAACTTGTCATGATTGTCTGTTGTATATTATTTTCTTGAGTCTCAATGCGTGAAGAGTAGGGCCAGGTAGTGTGAATGTGTTCTGAAGAGGAACCAGCAGTCCAGAAGGCTGTATACCATTGAAGGAGGACAGAAACATTCAGGTCCCATGTCTGAACAGGCATTTTCTGGAAGTTGCAAATTCCACGAAATCATTGCATAATAATAAAGTACTTCTGAAGTATCTGAGAACTAACAGAAGCTCTTGTGCATCAAATTATTAAATATTTAGCCAGCTTCTGTTTTCTTATTCCACCTGGATTAATATGGGCCGTCGGTATGAACATGCTTTTATATTTCTTTGGAAAAGCTTTTTAAATCAAAATATGCTGTTGTCTTCCAAAGTATTTAATTTTGTTAATTTCTTTAATACAGTCTCATCTATTTTGATCAGTTTAATTGAATTATTTTAGGCCAATAACAAGGATAGGCTATTATTTTTACATTGCGTTTTTCCATATCATGCACTTTGATGCTTTTATAGTTATGCTAGGGGGAAGCTTACTCAGAATGGGGTCTCCTCCTTCTCATCCTCTTCCTTCTCCTCTCCATCCCTCTTCTCTTAGCATTATGCTCCCAAGTACCACTTTCCTGTTTATTTCGATGCCTGTACATTCATTGGACTGAGTATAACTTTGTATGCTATAAATTTGCATTGGTATTAATATTAGTTTTGCTCCTTCCTTAAATCTGTTCTCATTTCAACCCACTGGTCTCCTCTCCTTTTCCCAATCCGTCTTCTCTGCTGGGGAGGGGTCATCAGGTGATGATAGAACAACTTCTGTAGTTTAGCCCCAGATAAAAGCTAAATGTAGACAGACCTCAAAAGACCCCAAAATCCTGCAGCTTCAGCTCACAGGCTGAATGATCCAGACCCTGACCAGCTTGGTGGCTCTCCCCTGGACTTGTTCCCTTTTAACAATGTCTTTCTTGTATTGGATCTTGAAACTGGACTCCGTGTTGTAGATGTGGTCTAACAAGCACTGAACAGAGGGATATAATTCCTTCCCTGCAATCTACAGGCCAAGCTTTTATTGACACATACCAGGATGCTGCCAGCTCTCTCTGCTGCCAGGGCTCTCTGCTGGCTCATGCACTCCTCACTGGTTGCCAAGACCCTAGGGCCTTTCCATCGAACTGCTCTCCAGCCAGTTTTTTATCATTTATTTATCCACCCTTATAGACTGTAAAATCCTAACTTGCAAGCAAAAATATTGCAAGAAACAATGTTTCATGATTCAGCTCATTGTTGTCAAAGCAGAAAATACAGCACAAGGCTTATGAATGTGTTACTTTCAGAAAATTCAATTTAGTATTACATTATAACTAATTTTAATGTGCTCACATTTTAGAATACTGCCATACAGACTGTAAAGTGGTACACCGTATATTCTGGCTAGTGTCATATATTTAATCTTAATCAAGTTGGTTTTCAGTGCAAAGTTATCTATCAGTTGCACAGTGGTTTGGTAGCATTCATATTACCTAGCCCAAACTGCGGTGTCTCATTTTATTGGACACCAGAAACATTCTAAAAGCAGTAGTCCCTAACCAAAAATAGCTTTCAAATCAAAGCAAACATGAACAAGTTGTTCTTCTTTTCCTTTTTTGGCTATAACAATAAGAGAAGATGGTGATATCGAAATAAACAAGTTGTTTCTAGCCCAATTTTGTTCAGCCTGAGTTCATGATAAAGACTTGTGTTGATTCAGATGAAATATAAACTGGTTCACTTGGTCCTAATTGATACTGACATGTAATCATTAGGCCACAGTTTCCAAAGTAGTGATGTTACTGTTGATTTGGATATCAGGTGATGGGTTTTCTTTTTCAGTGTCTGGAAATAGTCATCTTCTGAAAAGCTGAAGTGCCCAGAGCCAAATTTTAAAATTAGCTTTTGGCTACCTTTTCGTAGTTATTTATGTACCTGAAGATGAAAACCAAGCTCTCTGTTGTGACACCTACTAATCATACACCAATTCCTAGTGAAGGAATCTGTGTCCAATATGGCACAGAATTATGAGAGTACCTAGTAATTTCTGAAAAATTTAATAAGCTCTTCTTTACTTCTTTGGGTTCCTAGACAACATTCAAAACACCTGTAAGATCATGTTATGCTCCTATGTTCATATTTGAAAATAAGACTTGGACTGCTAAATTGTTTCAGGGTTGTTGAAGATGAACCAAAGAACTGAGCAATTTTAAATCATCTTTAATATGAAGAACTTAGAGCACTTAAAGTGTGGCGAGAGTACTTCTTCCTTTTTGCAACTATTAAAACAGAAGGATAAGAAATGGTTCCCAGATCATCTGGAACATGGGCTTTGCTCCACAAAGACAGCACAGGGTTTTGTTGTTTATATGTTTTAGGTGCTTACATGCACACTTTAAACTCCTGTCTTATTAAAATAAAAAGCTCCTTTTCACAAACTCTTAGGGAAAAGAGAGATCTCCTTGATGTCTGATGAGAATTTACGCTTGTTTACATTCCTCTACGGACATGCTAAAAACTCAGGTGAGAGATACCCAAAAGCGCACTTCGGATTAGGGACACCTGGAGGGAAAGTGGAACCGTCTTGTGCAGCACATGGATAGGCCTGTATGGAACTCCAGTGTCACAGGTTGCTCATACTGTTGTGTTGTGTTTTTTTTTCTTTTTGAGGTTGTTCACTTGTGCTCTGAATGCCTTCTGGTATAGCAAGCAATGCTTGAGAGAATTACTGTATTGGCTTGTAGTATGCTCAGCCTGAATGACTAGGTCTTGTATTGCCTATAAACTCAAAGTTACTAACCATGTCTGACAACAGGTGTTTTTCATTATCTTGAAGATTTTGAAATACCTTGGTATCTAGTCATCAATTTTAGCCATTGTCTCTTATCTCCTCTGCAAATATTCTTGTAAAATTGGGTTGTTTTTGCATATATTGGGAAGTGATAATCAAATCAAATGCTGATTGTCTAGCATATGGCAGATGCCATTGGTCTTTAAAATACACCACTGTATGATTCTTATATGCAAAGTCAGTTGCCTCATGCAACTGCTTTATTACCATTTTCAGTCTACCTTTGTGTTGATTTGTAGCTATTAGTGAATCTCCCCTTCATGACATTTTAGAAAATAATCAGATAACTGCACAAAATTGTTGCTTAATTCACAAGCATTACAAACTAAGAAAGAACTAAAAACTGAGTTAATTGATAGACACAACTGCCAAATGACTTATAAACTACAAATCTGCAAAGAGTTATTCCTGAAGGTAGTCATTCCAGTCATGAGTTTCAGCAAGGCTTGTAAGTAGAGGTTTGCTAAATCCAAGTCTGAAATGATTTCTCTGAACATTTCTCTGAAGTAATAACCTCTGAATTGTTAGATATTAATTTAAAGCCCAGTCTACAGTGGATTCAATTGCACTTCCTGCTGTACTTTGGCCTGAAAGGAGATATTTGGTAACCAATTTCAGAGTGCTATACAGGTACATCATATCTCAGTAGTCACCTATAAGTAGAATTGAAAGGCAAAGAGAAAAAAAAGATTTTAATATATATCAAAATACAGGCTTGGAATTAAAGACAAGCAGTCAAAATATCTCTTAAAATACAAGGAAAAAGAATAATAAACCACTGCTTCCTCCAGGCAAATTACCTCATTTACAATGCCATCCTGGAAGATCTAAGACTTGTACTTTTTATACAGATCATTCTCGCAACTTATGTGTAACCTTACTTTGAAGCATGGATCCAGACTAGCATTTGTAGCAAAAATGTCTTTTATCAGCTATTCACTTAGCTATTGCAGAATCAGATAATAACATCGGGTCAAGTAGAAGACTGTTTCTGGCACGCTAATTAGGGTAGGATTCACCAACAGCTTGGAAGAGCTACTGGCTTTTTCTGTCAGGGATTTAATACCTGCCATTCCTTCCAACAGTAAAAGTTTTTGAGGTTTTTTTGTCTACCAGTAGAATAGTAGTCCGTGTTTGATTACTCTCTGTTGATAATTATTTGACATTTATGTGCAATTGCTTGTCTGTTCCTGTAAAAGAATGAGAGGACATAAAATAAATATGGCAGATGCCAAACAAACAGGGGGAGGCATTTCTCCACAAAATCTAGAGCTGAGCTGTGGGGCTTTGCCTCAATATACTGCGAATGCTAAAGTTTGACACAGGTTTATAAAAAAATCTAGAAAAAAGCTAATGACAGAGAAATTGGTTAGTATAACCCTTTCCTCAGTGAAATTAATTACAGTATTACCATTGATTTTTGTAAGACTAACCCAAATTTTAACTCTCTGTGTACCAATTCAAAACTTGCCAAAGATGTCTGATTAGTTTGAAAGTCACTATCTAAGTATTGAATCAGTGTTCGATACATCAGAAATTGTAATTTGTAGTAAAAATCTGTTGAATGTTCGGCTCTAGTATGTACACTGAATACTTTTATTACATTGATCTTTTTGTCAAATTATAGTGTAACTCATACAGAACAATAAAAGTCTGCTATGTGTTAGGACACTAACAAAAACATAACCAAAGACCATATTAAAACTGTAGAAAGATAATGTATACACATTACAGTTGTAAACAAAACTTGACATTGTTTTGTTATAAACAAAGAACTGGACATTGAAAAACTAACCCAGAAGAGTTCTAGTCTAAGAAGTTACTACATATATTAGCTTTTGCAGGACATTTCAAAGGCATTTCCGGAAAGGCAGCATATGCTGCATTAGACAAACCAAGAGGAATAAGAAACAGGCATCATTTCATAAAGCAGATCTAGATAAAAATCTTTAGCAAAGTAAATTGCATTTAGCTATATTAAAAGACTGAGAGATAAGAAATGAACCATAGTTTTGTTTTGTTTTGTTTTTTTCCCCCCAATAAGTAAGTTAACTCTGCTGATCCATAGAAAGAATTCCACATCTGGAAAATCTTTCCTACATCTGTGTTGGGCTTTCATGCTTTTTGGTGCTTTGTTCATCAGTTCCCATGACTCTAACTTAAACCTCTCTCTTATTTTCTTAAGTGCATTCCAGTTCAACTAATGATGTAGTGATCATTTCATTTCCTGAGATCTGTTATTTAAGCTCCCTTACCTGTTTTCCTTAGACAAAGCAAAATAAACCCTTAAAAAACAAAGCAACATAAAAAAAGACCAAGTAAATATGTTTGTAGTATTCTGCAGTGCGGACAATCATTTTAATAGACTGAAGCAAGGTGGAGAATTGTGATTGTCAAAAATAACAGACAAGTAAATGTGTTGTAATTGTAGACTTCCAGCTGTGCTTAGCAAGCGGCAGCAAGCACAATGCTACTGGGTGAGAAACACTCCAGCACCAAAACTCCCTGTTTGCCATGCAGTAGCAGCACTGTTTAAAATCTGGACTGTATTGGCCAAACCAATAGAGTGCAGACAACCAGAAGAGAGTTAGCTTCTCTATTTTCTTATGGTTGTTTCCTATGTAGTGCTATACAGTTTCTTACAAGTCTTTTTTCCCTTACCATTTAGAAAGCCAGGAGATAGATTTGGAAATCAAATGATCACAGAAGCAAAGTACCATAACAAAAGTACATCTGCAAACTGGGAATTTCCAATCTTAAAAGAGCTCTGGATCAAGTTGCATACGTTTGTTTCATTTGTACTGTCAGAGGAAGATAACAGGCTAAATAACAATCAAACCTGGAATGCACATATCCAGCAGTCACCAGGGACAAAAGGGCACCTGTTTCAGGAACTCAGTCACGCAGCAGCAGCTGAATAAGTAAACTACACAGGACTCAAGTGCTAGCATAGAGTTATCCCACTTTTTTACTTATTATAATGCTTCCTGATGTAGTTTTGGCCCATGCTATCTGCAGTTGTTTAGTCCAGACCCAAGAATACTTCAGGAAACAGCATGCACCAGAAACTGTTTGAAATCAGCAGTGGTAGGAGATTTACCCTTACTCTCACTGCATGATCTTGATCAAAAAGATCAATCAGATAAATTCATCCTGACATCCTCTGTCTACCACTGCCTTATCTAGGTTTAGCCCTTCCTTATGAATTTACGAGCAATTTACTTTCTAAATTGAAAGACTTCTAGCATCCTTTTTCCCAGATAAGGTTTGGGAAGGACAATACCTCTTGTAATGCATGGAAAATACGTCCCAGTGAGATTCTAGGATAAGGCTTTAAGCCGATGCTTTCACCTAACTCTTCTTTCCACTTTCACTCCTTCTTGACAAACTATCTTCAAGGTTTTATATTTGAACTTTTACTGAAAATTACATTCTGGGAATTAATTATTTATTATTTTGGTTGCAAACAAATGGGCATGGTTATTCTGCACTTTAGCCTTTTAATTGTTCAGCTATCATGCAACTGTAATTAGTCTAGGAGGTAAAAAATAAAAAATAAAAAAAACAGCCAGAAAATTAGTTGTCCTGCTCCTGTTAGGCATACCCAGAAAGTGGGATGCAAATGACTTTCAGATGGCTGTATGTATCCTTGAACTGCAGGGCCAGAAAATCTCTGACATAACTGTAGAGAAGAGGCATGGCAAACAGTGCCCTGCCAGGCCATAGCAGCTGTCCTAGCTTGCTGTGGAGATGCTTTTTGTACCAGAAGTTGCTGCTCCAGTGGTCCCCTTCCTCTGGGACAAGCCTATGGAATGGGCAGAGTTATGCTGAGCCACAATTCTTCCTCATGTATCAGTACCAAACATGTTTTGGATAGCATGATAAGTTATTAGAAGGGGTAAGTGGAAGTCACAGTAGCCATGATTGTAGCCTGAATACCAAATTATTATCTGCATGAGTGCTCACTCTATCTGCAACCTAACTACAACCTGATAAAACCAGACAAAACCTCACATCTGTGTAATACAGAGTAAACAAGCTCAGGGGCAGGGCTCCACATTAATTTGGGAGAAAAACAGCCCTGTTTAACATGCCACCCCCATTGGCACTGAGCAAGCATTGCCTTACCAGTGTCCTCATACAGCAGGAGTCAGGATTTGCTCTTACTCCTAATGGACCTTTGAACAGCAGATCTCACTGATAAGAAGCAGCAGATTTCATTGATTCAGTCAAGTGAGTGCCAAGGAAGGCATAATGCTTTCCTGAGCCTGCGGCAATTAGACACTTATACATTTATAAATTAGACCTTAAAGAAACGGGAGAAGTGGGTTTTAGTCTGAGCCACTCTGTCTTATGCTAGGAATAGCACAAATTTTGGAGTACACTTTTATCACAGAATTAGGATATCCTCTTTCTTCACAGACTACAGCAAGGCGTTCTGTCAAAACAACCTGATTTGTTAAATACTACTGTTTACTACTGAAGCTTTAAGTATTGGAACAAACAAAAATTGTAAATCAGAGTAGGAACTAAGGTGCACTGTAGTTTAACTCATGAAGTGTTAATGGCCTTCATCAATTAAAAGGTGAAGTCCCTTGAGCAAAAAAAAAAGCTAATCTATATTACCAGGCACAAAATAAATATCCCTATGTTAAAGAGAAGAACATGTGTCAACTGACTGGGTGTATCTGCAACTGAGGGATAAAACATGTTACAGAGGAGCAGTTATCAACAAACAGAAATTTACAAGCTAACAAATTTGAATTAAAGGTTATTCTTAAAGAGCATCCAAGCAGATAAAGGTCAGAAACCCAAAGAGGCGTGATTCTGCTCCCCAGTGATGTTAGAAAATAGGTATACCATTATGATTAAACTATCACCATCTCTGTAATATCTGGTTATAGTTAGCTGATTTTGAAGCTGCAATACAAATATTATATTTTTCCTTCATTGCCTTCTCTGAGTCTCTCTGAGAGAAACACAGTGCCTAACTTCCAGACTGAAATCAGTAGATCACTTCGCATCGAAACCTGAAAGGACACACACTACTCTGTATCTTAGACTGCAGTGTTTCATTTTGAGAGAAGTATAAACTCAGAAGGGAATGTGCCAAACCTCATAGTTCACTGACTCATTTTAATGAGGCTTGATTAAGTTTCCTAAGCACCCTTCTAATTTATAATGGATGTTTTGGAACTTTCTAGTTTTAATACTCATATAAATTTGATTAAATATAAGGACTTCTTCCCCAATTTCAAGAGCATTTATGAGGGTTGAGCTGGTTTCCGCTCCACTGTGCCCTTCAACTCTGCTTCCCTCCAACCCCTTCTGCCTTCACTGCCCAATCTCAGACATCTGCTGAGTGTATTCACTGGGCTTTCCTGAGGAAGACTCACACAGCTTCACACCTTAAGGTCCAGAGCTGACCCCACTAGCTTTCCAGACCTCTGGCCATGAACTCATCTGTTCATTCTAAATGGCAGTTCATTCTTCTAAGGCACCTAAAGTTTTTAAGCATGCCAGTCAGTTTTCTATAGGAATAATGTGGGGGGTTTTGCTTAATTACACAGCAAATTCAAAAATATAACATGTCCAACATTATTTTTCCTGCATCAGTATCCTCACATTTCTGGTATATTCTTCTGGCTTAAGTCTGGTCTTCTTGGATAGCTTAGGGTCTTACTGTAAGTCACGTCACATCATTTGAAGAGGGAGACTTTCCAGCTTATTTTCCAGAGCATCTTCCTATTCACTAGTACAAACAGTAAAAAGCAATGACTCGGTCCATGACAAACGGTCAAGCAGTTCATCTCTACCATCTGCTGCTAAAGCTTCCTTTACCACCTATTCAAAAATTAATTTCCTTCATTGTTCCTCTTTGATAAGGGTCCACTCCTTCAACCCTTTTCTTCGCAAATAGGAAGGAAAAGTAGTTATCCCAGTGCTATTGCACGCAGACTATCTACACTACAAGAGTTGACCAAAAAGCAAGGTTAGAGTCTGAACCTGATTGTGGAATGAAACTTCCTTATTCAGTAGTGCTTACAAGGATTTGCAAGTCATGTGTACATTTCTCTGTTAGCATATATAGCGGCCAATACAGTATATTGTTTCTTGTAAAGTGTGTGTCATAGCTCCATATGATTGTACCCTTTGTATTCCTTTCTTGTGTTCTTTTACGGCATTTTTTCATTATTCTTTTAAAGGGTTCATTCAACATGTAGCCAGGCGAGCATGATTAATTATCTCATGTTTCCTAAGGAAGAGCTACCCAATTGCAGAACAAAGTAGACCTTCAATGGGAATTGAATACTTTCACCACATTCTTACCATGTCTATACTTCATTTTTCATCTCTGGCATTACAGTGGTCAACTGTAGTTTGCTTAGCAACCTTTAAGAAATCTACCTACCTGAAATGTTAAGAAAGTATTGTGAATCCCTAAAGGCTGTAGTGATTGTTTAGTTGTGGATCTCGATGTAGGTTTGTGTTCAAATGTGTGCTCTCAATTTTTAAATGGAATTTATAACCTGGCTTACAGTTCAGGCAATAATTCCTGGTTTTCATTACACGTGAATCTGCTATGTTTGCAAAATACATATATCTTTCTTCATGTATTCTGTGGGCCAGCTTGTGATTCACCTTTGCACAGATAGATTGAGAGTTGTAATTGCCTGAAAGAGAGCTTTGTGTTGAAGGTGAGTCACAGTGTTTCTTCCCCAACTGTATTTCACTGCCTTCTAAGTTCAGGAATTTAAGTATTTGCTGTAAACCGGATCACTGAAATGATTCACATTAAGTCTATTTTTTAACCTATGTTGTTTTAGTGAGCTGGCTTT
Organism: Apaloderma vittatum; assembly: GCF_000703405.1. Lineage (NCBI taxonomy): Eukaryota > Metazoa > Chordata > Aves > Trogoniformes > Trogonidae > Apaloderma > Apaloderma vittatum. The sequence continues at coordinate 77,510 of NW_009736896.1, read as the reverse complement.
CAGCATGCTGTGCAAACAGTTGCCCCAGTACTAAATGAGAGAATAATTTAATTAAATAAGGGACACCGACAAAAAACCAATGAAGAAAGAAATTAAATATTTCCTGCAGCAGCCTTCTGCTGCTAATGTCTTAGGAAATAATTGCCTTTAAAAGGCTGCACAAGATTTAAGACAGGCATAGAGAATTTGACACAGAAGAGGTTCTTAAATACTAATAAGATGCAATTCTAACTGACCTGCAATTGCCACCCTAGTCTGGACTCCCCTGGTACAAGGCACTTGGATTGCCTTGGTTCTGCTGCTTTTTGGGACTCTCCCACCTGTACAACGTCCATTGCCTTAGTCCCCTGTTCTTGCTAAACTGAAGCTTCTGTGCATCCTTTAGCATTTCCAAAATTGTGTCACACAATGAAAAACATGTCTTTACACAGACTGTTGATGTATTACCATGCTCTAGTCCTTCCCTTTCTTGCTGAGGGCTGCTGTTCTTAAGAGAGGTCCCCACCATTAACATCTTTTATTTCCTGCCAGGAGTATAAAGATCATGTAACCTCCATGCAGACAGAGCTCTGCTGGGAACCGCAAAAGCAGTGTGTGTTTGCAGTAACACTAGACACCGTTTCAGAACAAGACAGCATTTTTTTTGCCCAACAGGAATCCAGCATGTTGGTTCCCGGGCAAGGAGTAGTCAGAATAGACTTAAGGTCCGCATGCGCTTGCTGCTAACACATACTTCAGTTCTTTGTTTCGAGCTTCAGCCTCATATTTAAATAGGCTTTTCCGACCTTCCTTGCTTGTTAGGAGTTAGCAGCTGGTCTCCCATTATTCTTCTAAGAGGTATCCTTTGATGGGGTGATCCTTACTGATAAACTAAATATAGTAATTGCAAAAGTTTGCATGACCTTCTCTGTGTTCCACACATTCATTCTAGTCTTTACACACCATGCACAACAATGTGAAAAGCACAAGGAGAAAAAGTACCTAATTCCCTAAAATGGTGCAGAAACCTTCTTCTCCAGAATATGGTTTTGCAACAAGCATGAAGTTAGAAGTGACAAGTGAGCAGGGCATTTATGGAAGAGCTTTAAGAAATCACATGATTTTTAAAAAATGGAAATAACTTAGACTTTTTTGGTAAAATAGAAAATATTGAATTTGGGCTATACTTAAATTTTCTCTGTATTGCCTCTTAGAAAGTAAAAAAAATATGACTAATGAGGATCAAAATATACAGGAGAGTTTGGTGAGATATATGTCTAATATTTCATAGGTACATATGAGAACTATATATAGACTGCATTTTTGTTGGTGATCAGTAGTACTTTACCAAAAATATTGTAGCAAGAGCACGTGCATAAATGCAAATGATGTATATAAAGGTCTTAATTTGAAATTAGAGTAAAACCAGTTTTTCTGCAGTCTTCTTATGTCCAAGGCATGGTAGATTTTAAAAAGGGCATGACTCCCCTAGATGAAGACTAATAAAAGGCATTTAATCTTTCAAGCACAAAATCCAGGATCTTAATCAATTTTTAGTATCTGTCAAGGACAAATCTAAGAGCCTGAAAGTTTACTTAAAATGTTACATTATTCTTAATCCTAGCTGACAGAAATTTATTGTTTATTAATTTGATTGTCCAGATGCTGAAATCTTACAGTTCTTATGTAGAGGAAGAGGTTTTCAACATCAAATGACTAGGTTATTCAGGTCAAAAAGAGTTTAATCAATAACTGAATCTAATCCTATTAACTGAAACTCAGAACTGTCATGACTTTGGAGGGACACAGCCTTTCAGACCTTGTTTACTATTGAAGGACTTACATTAAAATCTGTTCTATAATTGCTCCTTTTTTTATATATGCATTTTCATATACAGTATAGACTTAAGTTTTGAATTTTTGACATATATTTCCATTTTATTTCTGACTTTTTTAACCAGTTAGCTAAGCTCGTATTTGTTATCAGTACACTGACAGCTGCTCATTCGACTACCAACTCCAAATTTCAAATCAGTCTTCTAAGAGTACACAAAGAGTAGAAGAGTATACTTGCTTGTTGTACAAGAGTACATTTTCTCCTGTAACTTGTGGTGAAAGTTTTCCCTGAATGTAATGTATTTTATTTTGGCCCACATACATAATCTTTTCTGGTACTTGACAAAAGAGTAGTATGTTTGAACTGAAAAAAACCAACATTCTTGTAAAAATGCCATCCTTTCATATGCTTTTCTAAAGAATTTTAAATTAGTTTCTCTTTAATTTGATTCCTTTTGCATAACGTGTTAGAGTGTCACTGACATGAAAAAACCCTGATTTTCCTTCAAATGTCAGCTGAAGACACTCTCATTCTGTACGGTGCCTTCAGAAAACTGCCCACATAAGTAAACAGGGCTGAGCTGATTTAGCCAGTGAAAAAGCGTCCAGTGGTTGTCTCCTGTTCCAGTTCACATTTAAGTTATAAGGCTGAAGTTTTGATATGACAAATTTTATGTTTGAATAGCAGGTTCTTTTTCACAGAGAAGGTGTAGCAGGTTATCAAGTGTTGCAGAACTTTCTGAGCAAAGCAAATCTACTTTCCACATTGGTGCTTCCTAAGAGGGTGTGAACCATGATTCTGATGCATCCTTCCTCTGGTATTATATTCCACTCATTTGTCACATTAAATCTTTCTACTTTAGTTTTGATATTGCTAACTGCCATCTTTAAATATATACTGTATTAAGGACTTACATCATAGCTGATATATGCATCCTTCTGGTTTATATTTGCACATTTTTTTCCCCTTGATTTTGAACCCACATATTTTATTTTGTCCTCACATAAGTTCCACAGATTAATTAGTCCTAGTTTGGAGGAAAAAAATACACAAACACATAAATACAACATTCTCTTCAACGTCGGGGCAGTGTTTTGAAACCTTGTACCACCTTAAATGCTTCCCATCTTTTATTATGCTCACACTTTAAATACTTGTAGGCATTACTCTCCCCTTGCATTATTAGCTGTCATTTGGCTAAGCAGAATACATTTTAATCTTTCCTCATAAATCAAACTCTCCAGCCCCTTAATCATTTATGTTGCTGTTATCTGAATTCCTTCAAAACTTGTTGACATCTTCATGGTACTGGAGAGGCTAAAACCACATACAGCATTCAAGAAAGGATTCAGTTATGTCAGA
>NW_009736896.1:73048-74301 GCF_000703405.1 Apaloderma vittatum | reverse complement strand
GTGTATCTGGTTGCTCTTTATGGAAATAGTGAGTATGCAAATAATGTTTTTCCTATTATATAGGTGAGGAAGCAGCAGAACTGCTGTGAAATAGTTTCTCAGAAGCTTTCTAATGGCTACAGTAAATGGATTTTCAGAAAGGTGAAAAAAGGGGTATGACTACAAAAGAGCAAATTCCTGTACCAAATCATTATCAAGTATTTAAGGAAAACTTGCTAGATGTTTTGAACATCAAGAAAATAACATAGCCTTTTATTTATTTTCCCCAAAGAGCTGGACTTAAAATCAACACATAAATAAAGCACCTCAAAGACATTACAGACAATTCCAGGACAAATGGTTAAAGCATTGCAAAAACCAGGAGTCTGAGCAGTTAGTGTTAAAAATAAATCCTCAATCTGACTATGCAGATAAACATCTGCACAAAAATGGAGTAAGAAGTCATCATTCACAAACTGTCCAGCAGTACTTAATTAATGTAATCTTGAAATTTACTGAGAGTCTGTTCCAATACCTATCCAAAAGTTTAGATTCAGTTTGTATCCTGCTTCTTATGTCATTGTTTCCTATGAAAATTCCAGTTTTTCTTCTGTTGTCTTTGCCACTGAGGCCACAAACCAGCAGTTTGGGGAGGGTTACATCCTGCTTGCCTTCATCATGACAAACAAACCTTCCGCAAAGATTGTGTTTCACATTGCCTCAATGGCAGCAGCAGGGATGAAAAGGGAGGAGGGCAGCTCGGCCTCTTTACATCACTTAATAAAACACACATTACACAGAGCAGTACTAATGAAGACAACTTACATGAGCCCCCTAAACCTCACTAAATCTTCTCAGGAATGAGTTTTTTCCATCTTACCCTGCAAGCACGGGGACTTTTCCTTTGGTTTGAAATTTCTTGCTGTTCTTTGATGTCGCTGTTCAGATGATCTCTTCCTGTACTCTGAATTATCTCCCTTCTCACCCTCTGATTTAGATGAGTCTGGCTCACATAACAAACCCCACACTCCCATTCTCCTCACTCCTCTCTACATAGGTGCCAGGCACTGCTAGATTGTTTTAAACTCACTGAGTCATGTTTTACGAGAGAATTGTTTTTGTTCGTAATCAGTGTTCATGTTGGTTATTGCAGAGAAGCTCAAAGACTTTGTTACTTTAACATCTTATTAATTTTGTGAAATTTTGTATGTGGGATATCTAAACATGAAGACCTTTAATCCTAGGAACTCAACATCTTAATATGACCAGGTAAA